>NC_060138.1:250551390-250855765 GCF_021461385.2 Schistocerca piceifrons | reverse complement strand
CCGGCTGACGTCTTCGACTACCGCCGACATTTTGACAGGTGCACATCCTGTCATTTCCAAATCACAAACGCAGCAAGTATGCGCTGTTCAAGGGCTTTAAAACGTTAGTATGTGGAGCAGACCCAGAAAAATAACATGAAAACGCACACACACATATTACGCCGTCACCCAAACAGACATGATAGATATGAAATGTATTCGTAATTGCCAATTTGGACAAGCGTCAGCTGGACAATGGAATGACGCCAATGAAAATTTGTGCCGGACTGGGACTCAAAGCCAGATTTCCTGCTTGTCGCAAGCGGTCGCCTTACCATTAACCTATCCGAGCACAATTCGCAGCCTGAACCAAACTTTTATATGTCATCAACCATATTTCTACAATCTGTACTCCTACTTCCATTGTGTATATTCCCGTACAGGCGAGACACTTTACTTGAAAGTCGCCTGTCCGGTGTCGGCGGGTAAATACGGTATTCAGTGCCTATATTATTTCGAATTGCGTTGCAACGTACCTTTGGACATGCACGCATGCATGCATGCATGCATGCATTGCATCGTAATTCGAAACAACACAGGCACTGAAATACGATAAAGATGGTAGACGTCAGAGAGAACGAAAGATGGCTGGCCTCATCGATAGCGAATGGCAATAACCGACGGATGAGATCTCATTCACTCTGTCCCTCAGTTTTTCGACTAGGGACAGAGCATGATTCACGCAGAATTCAACCAAAAACCTTCATCTTTATTTACAGAGTAAAAAAAAAAAAGCAGAGGGACAATGTTAATCGTACCTCACCCCTTTGGTTACTGATATTGACTATTGATACTTCAGGCGACTGTCCGCCACGGTAGTTGCGGGATCACCACGGCGGTTTGCTAAATGAAGGAGCCCGTGTTCGATTCCCAGCCGGTTCGGAGATTTTCTCCGCTTAGATACTAGGTGGTTGTGTTGCCCTTACTTTCGTATCGTCATAACTGACGTTAGTATTCAGAAGGCTGAATGGATATGGCCCGGAAGCCAATAAATTGAAAAAAAAAAAAAAAAAACTGGCTTCGGTCGTCTTTGATTGTGTGGTGTCAGTCGCGTTTACAGTGTATGCGTTTGTTTTATGTTTCTGTATATGCTGTGTCTGCCGATGTTTTAATGTCCCTTGCACAGCGCTTCCTTGCTGCATATGTTTCTTGAAAATGAGAGGAGTGTTCACCTGTCGAAATAAAAGCGATTGTTTAAGACTTGACCCGACTCCATTCCCGTAAATTATTTGAGCTTTTTACACACCAGAAGAAACTCAAGTTTCACGAAGTAAGGGTTTTTCACACCAGGATGAGCAGTCTTACCAATAGATATTTCTGTATTTACAGAGAATATGAACAGATGAAGGATTATTAACTGGCTCATAAATATATGTTCAACACAGTAATCACACAGAACCTCGCAAAGGCAGAATTAGAGCTGGCTCTCGACAGCATAATTAAATGCGCTTATTTAATAGTAAGGCATGTCATACATATAAGCGTATAATTACTGAAATGAGAAACGTCTTTATAATTCAGGCCCAGCATTTTAACGCACTGATTTTAAATGATTCCTTTCGAATACCGTGAATAAATCAGCATATACATGTACATAACCTACTGTTGTTAATTAATTCTTATCAGTTTTTTTTTCATTTAGATTCTATTTGCATTTCATAATGATGATAAAAGAAATGTCAGTTTCGTTTATTAGAATAAATTTATGTGAACTACAAATGTGGCATCCAAATCTTGCAAAAGAAGAAGTTTAATAAAACACTGAAAAAAGATGTTTTTCGTGTTTTCGAAAACAAAACAAAAAATGAAAACGTAATACATTTAATGCATTGCTGCGAAACTGAAATATAAAGAACAATGAAATATTGTTAAACTTCGATAATGTAATTATTCGTATCATATTACAGAAACAACAGAAAATTTAGAAAGAGGTTGATTGAACATCTGATTAATAACAAGTTTAACAGTCCAGCGTTTGTTACTCAGATTGAACACGAGATTATAGTACCCTTGGCAAGGGATATTTACCAATATTTTCACAAACTTGGAACGGTACAAAAACTTATTTAGATAAGTTGCGAAAGAGGTAAATGGATTCTGTCAAAGCTGAACGCTTCTTTCTTATTTTTCCACGTCAGCAACAATTTCTAGGCATTTGTTGCGACTATCAAGTGTACAAGTAAGATAAACTACAATTAAGTTTCTTGTCAAATTAGCAAACACCTGGAATTCTGTATGGAGGGCGGATTCTGAATGGAACGGTGACGCGGTAAGTAGGGAAGATCTGCATAAAAGGAAGGTAAACTGCATTGGACATGTGGAACAGGTGACTTGTGTAACTGGTTCATTTAGCAGCAATTAACTGAAGTCAAATAACAATAACAATATGGTGGTAGGAAGCCTTGAAAGGCATTAGCAACAGACGAAGTGAGACACATAAGGCTGTTCGTCAATTACATATGCCACCTAAAACCACTTTGAGAGACAGTACTCATCATCTGAGAAGCCGTAGAGTTATTTGAAACATGGGTCTATTTTAGAACGCTGAATATTCGTCAGGATAATCTCCAGTAGGGCTCACTTATGGAGTTACTTGGAACGAGCTGATAAAAGAAAAAGACAAAGTTTGCTTATCTCACAATGGTCGATTGATTTCGGCTAAAGCGGAAGCACTGCATCCTAAGATGATTTAGGGTGTAGCTCAGTCGCACCTCTATTTTAGCGTTTCATTTATTGTTGAAATTATAAACGTATACACGAAGAGACAGTTATGGTGGCACCTCTTTCTGAAACACACTGATACGAGTCAACAAACACTACACTACACGATTTAACATTTCCGATTATATTACAGGTATGTCATAAAGCAACTTATGACCATGTGCTCCATACCATGTGAAGCGACATCTTTAAAAAGTCAGTGACTAGAGATATTCTTCGGCACGTGCTGATATGTACATCTCCACATGCGGCACGAAGATCCGAAGAACATATTTATGATAAATTGTGTGATACTGAATGTTTAATATGTAGATAAGACACACACACATTCACATGTAAGGCCACACTGCCTGTTTTCATGTACATACTACTTGCTTTTTTGAGTTGCTATGGAAATGGAAATCTAACATTTCGCTGCACTCTATTTCCGCGTCAAGCAGCATCACATCCTTCTCCCTGCACTGGATCGCTGTTACTTTCAAAACAGCTTACTTATGAACCCAAGGATTTGCTAGTTTTCTGAGTCACAGCAGCATTTTACTTGAAAAACTGAACTAATCATCGTGGTACAAATGATTTAAGTTCCGATGATCTTGATTTTCACAACAATGGTTTTCTTTAGAAAGGACAGCTTTTGGTAGACAGTAGACCAGCAGTTCACTCTCAGGTGTCTGTATAAGTGGTGGAACGAAGGAGTATGAAAAGCGTATAAGCGTGTTGCTCTGGCTCTGAGCACTATGGGACTTAACAGCAGTGGTCATCAGTCCCCTAGAACTTAGAACTACTTAAACCTAACTAACCTAAGGACATCACACACATCCATGCCCGAGGCAGGATTCGAACCTGCGACCGTAGCAGTCGCACGGTTCCGGACTGCGCGCCTAGAACCGCGAGACCACCGCGGCCGGCAAGCGTGTTGCAGGGTAGGTTGTGTTGAGAAATAATTGTTAAGAAAAAGAATTCGATACGTTACGCCGTTTCCGAGTTCATTAGATGATGTCACCAAACGTGTTCTTCGTTTGGTTTCCTGAAGTCGAGCAAGTGAGCGATACAAAAATTGTACACGGGATGGTAGTAAGGATCCAGCCTGAGCCAAACGCTGACCAGTCTCATGCGCTGTCATCTACGCTATGAGAACAACCGACACTGATTGTATCTGGCGGGCGCTTGAATTAGCGCGCTCGCAACAGCCTGATTGGCTAACGTCTGTGCTAATTATCTTGGAAATGGCGCAACGTATCGAATTATTTTCTTAACAACTTTTTCTCAGAAGAACCTTCCCTACTACACGCTTACAGGCTTATCAGATTTTTTCTGATAAAACCGTATAATTAAAAATACTATAAATATGCACAGTTAACTAAACGGTTTCAGAAATTCCTTCACCAAAGAAGACGAAGTAAATATTCCATAATTCGAATCTTGAACAACTGTCAATACGATTAACTTAGAAGAAGATATCGTTAGTGTAACGAATGAGCTTAAATCACTTGATAAAACCAAGTATTCCTGTCAAGATTGTATACCAGTCAGCTTCCTTTCAGTGTTTGGTGAAATAGTATTTCCATACTTAGCGATCATATACAATCATTGACTCGTTGAAAGACCCGCACCTAAAGTCTGGAAAGTTACAGAAGTCAGACCAATACCCTCGAATGGAAATACAAGTAATCCGCTGTATTACAGACTCATTGCAGAAATGTCGATTTGCAGTAGAATTTTGGGACAAATACCGTGTTCGAACTTCATGAATTACCTCGACGTTAGCGATATATTGTCAAATGGTCATCACAGATTCAGAAAATAGTGTTCTTGTCAAACACAACTAGTTCTTTATTGTACGAAGTAATGAGTGCTATCAACAACGGGAGTCAAATTGATTCCATAGTTTTACATTTCCGGAAGGCTTTTCACACTGTTCTTCACAAGCGACTTCTAATCAAACTGAGTGCCTATGGAGAATCGTCCCTGTTGTGCGGCTGAATTCGTGACTTTCTCTCAGGAAGATTACAGTTCGTGGTAACTGACGGAAAGTTAGTAAATAAAACACAAATTATATCAGGCGTTTCCCATGGAAGTGTTATGGTCCCTCTGCTGTTCTAGAGATACATGAACGACAAAGCAGGCAATGCGAGCAGCCCTCTTACGTTCTTTGCAGATGATGCTGTGAATAACTGTCTTATAAAGCTACCAGATGATCAAAACCAATTTCAAAATAATTTAGACAGGATACCTGCTTGGTGAGAAAAGAGGCAGTTGACTTTAAATAATGGACACTGAATTCATTCACATGAGTACTAAAAGAAATCCGCTAAATTTCGGTTATACGATGAATCACACAAATCTAAATGCTGTAAATTCAGCTAAATACTTGCGTATTACAATTACGAATAAGTTCAACTGGAGCGACTTCATAGGTAATTTTGTGGGGAAAGCAAACCAAAGACTGAAAATTATAGGTACAACACTGAAAAAATGCAACAGGTCTACTAGGCCGCTTGCACCACGTGCGTCCGCCCTTTCTGGAATACTGCAGGGTGGCGTGGCATCCGGATCATAGGGGACTGATGGAAGACATCGAAAAAGTTTGAATAAGAGAAGCTCGTTTTGTATTATCGCGAAATAGGGGAGAGAGTGCCACCAATACGATATGTGAATTCGGGTGGCAAGTACTAAAACAACGACGTTTCTCGTTGCGGTAGTCTCTGCTCGTGAAATTTCAATCAATAACTTTCTCATCCGATTATGAAAATATTTTGTTGGCGCTTACCTTCATAGTGACAAATGATCATCATGAAACAATAGAGAAGTGAGAGCGCGTACAGAAAAATAAGTGCCCGTTTTTCCCACAAGCTGTTCGACAGTGGACAGTAGAGAAACAGCTTGAAGGTGGTTCGATCAGGCCCCTGTCAGGCACTCAAGTGTGAACTGCGCTGTAATCTTGTAGATTTTGATGTAGGAACAGAAACAATTGTTACACATCTATACATATTCCTCATATAACTTATACAAACTCAAACTAACAACACTAATTACACGACTCGTGCCGAATCGTAACTTGCATCTAAATGAGTGCTAAGGAACAACGTCATCAAATCAGTAGAATGTAGAAAAGCATCACATTCACACACTGTGTAATACGTTAATTGGGCGAAGCCTATGACCCGACCTAAGTAACGTCACAAAAACGGTATCAAAAATTCCAAAATGTATTCCGAAGATGCTTTCTAAGCACAAATGAATATCTTTGATGGGAATGAAAGATTCGAAATAATAATCACCACTTCACACATGATAACTACTGTTTCATCTTGGAAATGGAAATGAAGTCGCATGCTTTTTGACAAAGCGTAGGGGGCGATGCGGGAGACCCGCACCACCGTACTACGCAAGATCCTAATGGAGGTGGTTTGCCGTTGCCTTCCTCCGACCGTAATGGGGACGAATGATGATGATGAAGACGACATAACAACACCCAGTCATCTCGGGGCAGGTGAAAATCCCTGACCCCGCCGGGAATCGAAACCGGCACCCCACGAGCGGCGGATTGTTTCATCTTACCAATTAAAAATATAAGCACTTCAGAAGACAAGTAGGATAAGTAGGAAGACGAATATGCAACCTATCGAGATAGCTGCTGTCTTCAATCCGAAGGCTACCTTTTATTCATCTCTTGGTCTGCTTCTACCGTTTTTACCCACACACTTCCTCCCATTACTAATTTTCACGATACCACGATGTCATCCGATCCCTTTGTTAGTCACATTGTGGTTTATATTTCTTTTTAAATTCACTTCAGTGCCACTACATTAGTTATTCGATTTGTTCATCTACTGTTCAGAATTTTTCTGTAGCACTACATTTTAAAAGCTTCTTTTCTTTTGTTGTCTGAAATGCTTATAGTACCCGTTTCATTCCTGTGCGAGACTACAATAATACCTAAATTTGTATTTACTGTTGAGAAATTTCTCTTCTTCAGGGTTTCTTTTTCTCGTCATTGCCAGTCTACTCTTGGACACTCTTTACATCGGCCAACGTGAGTAAATTTGGTGCCCAAATAAGCGAAATCTATCTATTACCTTTACTGTCTCAGTTCCTAGTCCAGTTTCCCCAGTACCGCCTAATTTAATTCCACTACATTCTATTACCCTTGTTTTAGTTTTGTTGATGTGCAAGTTGCATCCTTCTTTCAAGATATAGGCTCGCCTAAGGACGCGAAGACGGGTAAGAGAAATTAGGACTCATACGGAGGTATACAGACAATAGTTTTCCCGTTTCTCCATTTGTGAAGGCAACAGAAAAAGAAATAACTAGCAGCGGTTCAAGGTACACTCTTCCATGAACTGAATGGAGGCTTGCGGGTTATGGACGTAAATGTTGAAGGAAAATGCTTACAATCTGAGGTGATTTTATGTTGTGGTCGAAAGTGTCCGTTATGTTACACCAGAGTCAACCCTTATCACCAGCAATCTTAGGCTATAAGAAACAAAACACAGTCATAGGGAAGCTGTAGATCAGACCACAAATGAGTGCTTGCAATCAATCTTTGACTGATACAGAGAGTGGTGAATTTAAGAGAATTATAACTTCTTAGACACATCGTTCGGAGCATCAAGTGATGTTTTAGAATCGATATATCTATTTATATCTACACATATACCCCACAAGCTACTGTACTGTGCACAGCAGAGGTAATTTGAACCTGTATTATCGATTTTCTGTCCTATTCCACTCACATATCGCCCAAGAGAAAAATGAGTGGCTATACAGGTCTTACGCTCCCTCTTCCTGTAGTTGATTTTCTTTACAGATGCGTTGCGTTTTCCCTGAAACCCTGCAAACAAATTCGTCGTTCGCCTTCCCTAATACTGATTTTAATTGTTCATTTCATTTGATATCATTTCTTAGTATTACGCAACGGGACACACTCAAAATGTTCATGTTTCATGTACGAGTTATCAACAGTTGAAAAAGTAACAAGAATAGTGAGACAGATTTATCGGACTTCTCAAAAACAGTATGCAGAATTGGTGGGCTGTACTTTAGACGATACGTGGATGTATGAAAAATTCTGAGCAAAGCATAACAAAAGTAATGCTACACAGTCATAGAAACATGAATTACAGTCACAAAATATTTTAAACAACAAAGTTGGCAAAGTGTTTCTGATATGACGTGCTTTTTATAGGATATTATAAAATGACTGTTACACCCATAATTGGCTCCTTTTAATGAAATGAGTAGGTATATTATGTATAAACTGCCGACTTTATAACTACGTGCAGTAACTGCATCTGCTTGAGTGAGAATAGTTTTGATCGCTGTATGAATATTGTACTTCCGTGATGTACAATGTTTAGTAGAACTTGGCTGTCTGTCTTTATCGCTGTAGTGGTAGTATTTACATCAGAACTTAAGAGGTATCGAGAGACGTCGTCCCTCGGTGACTGGCCCCTGGCGACTATGCCGCCCGCAGCACAGTGGCGACACTGGCCACGCCAGCCGAGCGGCGATTCGCTACAGTGCTCCTAGAGAGCGCAGGTGTCGGGAGCTGGCGGCGTTAGGCAGCAACTGCTCACCACGTGCCTGTCAGTCCAGAATAACGGATTCCGTGAGCTTCAATAATTCAGCGAATCTTTCGTTTCCTCAACGTGAAAGGAAACCTCTTGGGGCTGTAATGTATCCTTTGGCTTGCAGTAAAGAGCAAATGAAAAAGATAAAGGATTAAATATGGTCACAGTATGCAGTGCGTTAGCACTGGTTTGCCTTCCAAAGGACACATCACAAAAGCAGTGGCAGAAAGTATTGAATTTAAATCTGTAAACCAAATATTAATTACTCTGAAAATAAAACAGCCACTACTTACTATTTGATTAATGTATCAGGTCGTGTGTTGATGCTCACACCTTTGTTTGATAAGCGAATCGACTGCGAAAAACATCAATTTAGTTTCCTCCTTAAGTAGTGATAACAGCAAAGTTTTGGACTTCGTAATAAAAAAAAAAAAAATACAGGTCCTATTTGAAATGAAATTCTTTAACAGAAAGACGCGATACGTGATATATCTGATGGCCTTCGAATAATGTACGTCACCCTTCCTAAAACATCCTTTCTAGTACAAAAAAAACATACAAAAAACGTGTATGTGTGAAATCTATAGAAGACTACATTGACGGTAGACTCTTTATTACGCAATTAGTTATTATTCAGAAAAAAATCAAATTACAATTTTGGTATCCATACCATCATCCATCTCATGTGAAGGAACGAGCCTCTTTTATAGGTTATCTATCTACTCATTTATTTAACAGCAGATGGTAGTCTCTCTTTAGGTACCTATACAATTATCAAAAGAAATTTGTCCAATAATAACATCATCTTGGCCTTATGTAGGTTACAGAATATGAACTTTTTTTAGCTCAAAACTGTTCAGATGTGTGTGAATTCTTAAGGGACCAAACTGCTGAGGTCACTGGTCCCCAGACTTACACACAACTTAAACTAACTTACGCTAAGTTATGCTAAGGGCAACACACACACCCATGCCAAAGGGAGGACTCGAACCTCTGGGAACCATTTTTTTTTTTTTTTGTAAGTCTATCATCGGATGGATGCTCCTCACTATGGTGACATGAATAGAATTTAAAATAAAATATCATGTTATTTTATTTGAAAAGCCTTAGAGCCCACGTTAACATTCAGAATGGCTAATAAAACGAGCAGTAGACCTTAATTCGTTTGGATTGATTAAAATTTTTCCTGAAAAACGATAAACTGATAAAATTTTGTGTTACACATTCCACTACCTTTCAGTTTATCTGATCTGATAGACATTATCCATTTTTTCTTTTTTATTTATTGTCAATTGAAGTCTGTAACAGCTTGCTCTTTTACCTTATTGATCAATAATGCAACATAATGAAATTAATGTTTATCGACTTGTTAAAGAGTTTCACATAATATGGTGAACGCTTCACTGTTAAAGACAGATTTCAGTGTTGACCAAAAATGTGTGCAAGGGTCTGTATACTTTGCGGGATTCCTCCAGGAATAATGACCTAGTTAAAGTCAGCAAGGGGCAGATTTTCCACGAGTCAGTCGTACGATTTATTGCATTTACGGGTCAATTTACAGGTTGTCACATTAATCTGTATTTCAGTATGGCGGTAGACTGACCATTCTCAGATGAGTTCCAATAACAAATACATAATTTAATATCACAGTTTTGTGTGTAATAATTCTGCACAAATTTGTAAGTCATATTTCTTCCTTGGAGAGAAGGAGGTGCCCAGAACCAACTTTTTAGCTCACTTCCAGATTCAGCTGTGCTATTAGGCACTTTATATTATACAGAAAGGAACAGGGAGTCTTTCTTGGTACGACAAGCAGCGCAAATGGAGATACGCACTGACAGAAGCGACATTAACGAAGGACACATTATTATGGTCCAGTAACGGGGAAGGAGCATCTCGAAACCGACGAAGAAGCTGGTCGGCTGTTTGCGTACAGCTGTAGGAGGCATCCAAAGATAGTGGTTCAAGGACGGTGAAACCATGAATAGGCGACGAGATGTCGGACGCCCACGCCTCATCAAAGATCGCGGATGTCGTTCTCCGTTGCGTAAAGCAGGATGGGCGGGGGGTGATGTGTGGCACATTTGACGACTAAGCAAAATGCTGCTGCAGGCAAATAAAGACGAGAAAAGGAGCTTCAAGTTACAGAGTAAGAGAATCTGTAGCGTTCAAAATGTAGTTGACAATAACCCTGTATTGACCATGAGACAAAATGTGTTAAGCCGGTTGAAGGTAGGTGGAAGGGCAAAACGCGTGTATGCTTAAATACAGCTGTACAAAAACATAGATGGTTCCTGTGTTTCTTCAAGTAATTTAACCCACAGTCACGAGACTCAACCATCATTACGATGGATAAATTAATATATGGCTTCCTATCGCGTAAATCTCGCGGAAAGGTTGTAAAGGTAAAATTAGAGGTACTCGAGCCTACACAGATTCTTACCAACAATTGTTCTTTCCGTGCACCATTCACAAGTGGATCAGGAAAGCGATGAATGACAGTGGTACAGAAAGTAACTTCCGCAACACAACATGCTTTAGCTCATGAGAAAACGTAGATATAGATGGAGACTGTAGTGTCATTCGCAGAACGACTTCTGAGGTAAAAGTTATCGCAAGTAAGGAGAGTCGGTGCACGACGCGTCAACGGATCGGAGACATCGGCAAAGATAGGCCCATGTGTTTCCTTACGCCGCCGCAGCTGGAAAGTTATTGAACGTTCTGTCAAGTTATAAGTAGTTGTACTCATTCTGCAATGAGAGTGCTAAATATTGTAAGTGTCTACGAGTACTGTAACTGTTTCGAAAGTATTTACGTGTTCAAATTTTAACAAATTACTGATAATTTGTGTGTGTGTGTTTTGTAGTATCTGCTTCATCTCCTCCGGAAGTAATCTACAGTTGCTGCAATACACCTGCAAAAATAAACGTCGCAGGGATGCGCCAACGGAGTAGATGTTGGAGGAATTACTTTAATACTGCACGTTGACAGACCATCCTTATCTTTAAAAATTTTGTCGTACAAAACCGGGTTTGTTTGCCCTCCCTGTGAATCAAAGAGAAAATTAAATTGGTCTACCATCATGTAGGGCTTCAACATGTGAATTATAAATTTCCTTTGTAGTACTGTTGTGTGTTTGCCGAACTTTCAAGAGTTTATTATAATGTTTTCGTTTTTGTATGCGTATTCATCAGATGATTTTTGCACCCTTGTTCCAAATGACATCGCGGTGTCTTGCAAGCAAACTAAGACTGTTGGTAGTAATTTTCCAGACAAAGTGGCGGCATATTGTGCAGTGTGCGAATGTGTCACCTTCTGCATATCCTCTGCTGCACAAAAACCACCTTTTCCCCGCGTCTGGCGAGGGTTTCGTCGTAAGTTGATTGATATTGGCAGTCTAGAATTAACATTTACAAACTAGCACCATGTGGACTATTAAAATAGTATTGCAACTGATGTAAATGGATCGCGTCTTTTAATTGTAATACCTGTTTGATCAGTGTTAATAACAAAATCCTTGTCGTATTTTGGTATGAGGGCTCGAGTCCGCATTCGGAAGTTTCCTGGTGCATCAAATACTTGCTGCAGTGAAGCCCTTCCCTCTTGAATACAAATCAGGTGATTTTTCTCTGAAGAATCGGATGCCGTCGTTTGAAGAGCACCACCCACGAATCAGACGCTAGAAAATTTAAATCAGGAAATTGTCCAGCAGCAGCAAGAGCCCATTGCCATTGTTTCTCGTCGTCACCTGCTGATTGCGTTCTCGGACTTAAATGAAAATATCAAAGGTCCACGAATGAATTATTTTAAGATGTTTATTCTTGTTCCGCCTTGTTTGATATGTTTCTCCATCTTTTCAAACCTTACATGCTTTCTGGTTGTGAAGCCCTCCTTTTACGAATAGTGGCTAAACTCCATCCTGGATGCTCTCTCGCTAGGTTGACGACCCTAATCCTGTAATACTGCGGAATTTAATCTCTATGCATTTCCGACTGCTTCTCTTCAGGCCTCGTAATCGCCTTATGAAGATGAAGCGACTTCTGCAGTTTCTTCAAACACATCCTCTTCATCGACGTCTTGGTGGGTAATTAGTTCGTCCTGTACAACGAGCTATTTCTCCGCTATAGCTTCGAAAATTCTGCGAAATATTTCTTCTCTAGTTTACATGTGTTCTTATGTTATTACCGCAGAAGGGTTCGAAGCGGAGAGATTGTTTTGGAGAAAGAGCCGTTCTCTGTGCACAAGTGCCGTTTTTAATCGTACTTATGAAACTCCACAGTGTATCTGTTCGGCTTTACATTCAGTTACACGTTAGGATGGTTTGGTTTGGGTTGTGTGGGGGAAGTGACCAAACAGCGAGGTCATCATCGTTCTCACCGGGTTAGGGAAGGAAGTCGGCTGTGCCATTTCAAAGGAACCATCCCGGCATTTACCTGGAGCGATTTATGGAAATCACGGAAAACCTAAATCAGGATGGCAAGACGCGGGATTGAACCGTCGTCCCCCTGCATACGAGTCCATTGTGCTAAGCACTGCGCCACATCGCTCGGTAGATACACATTCTCTTGCTGTGGAAGAATCAGGCACATCAATACATTTACTCGTAAAATTAAACATCTTGGAGCGTTGACATGTAACTGCCTTGGGGGCTAACATATGAATGAGGTATTCTTCGTGTTTATAAACGCTCTTTCCTTTCTCCCTCCACCAACCGAAAGCTGTTTGTGCACATGCAGCCGTTTCTAGTGGCTCTAAACGGACTGCAGGGTTCATACGGTGAGCTGTGCCGTACCTGCTCTCACAGGGGGTACACGTACTTACAAGGAGCTGGTTAAATTGGAAACTACTTCCGAAATGTTAGAGAAAACTCGAATTGTCAAGCTGAATATTACGTTAACAATAAATGATTCCTCATATACTGATAATTTGTACAATCATAACAAATCTGTTATTAGAATTATGTGGGAATGAAGAAATAAAAACGGTAGCGGCAGCGAGAGTCGATTCTGGGTTCTCTATCTTATTAAACAAAGCCCTTACTCGGTCTGCTGCGGGAACCTTGCCTGCCAGCGGCCACACAATTGTAGTTATGCATGTCTAAAACTTTGAAACCCGATTTTCTCTAAAACGATTGAGACCTACACGTCCCTTTTTACGTATTCTGAAGTCCTAGCCATGATCTATACGCCTTCTCAGTATGAATTAAATCGGTGAGGGCAATTACATACTGTCTCCTAGTCAGCAGTGCTAAATGTGCTACTCAGTAGAATCAAAAATAAAAACGTTTCAGAATACTGCAACGGAAAAAAATGTCTGTACCCAGATTCCAGGAGGGTGAAAGTGCCCCCTCTGCGTCACCCCTGCCCGCTCCAATTTGGACGCCTATGCATACCTGACCAGGACGCCAAAAACTGGAAAAATACTTTAGAATCGGTCGCACTAGTGTCATATATGCGATTCCCTTTGCATATGTAGCGCACTTTCTCAGAATACATCCAAAAAGTCTAAATCTTCCATGTACCTTCCCTAACACTGATTTTATGAGCACGTTCCATATCCAATCGCTTCATAGTATTACGCTAAACATGAGGGAGTGCTGAAAAGTAATGTCTCCAAATTTTTTATGTGGAATCTCTTACAGCTTTTTAAATAAAACAAACTGTATCAACATAGTACATGTTCATTTTTCATGTCCAGATATTTATTTCTCAAGAGAGTCACGTTGTTGACAAACACGTTTCTCCCAACGAGAGACCAGTCAGTTGGTACCGTCACCGTAAAATGTTTGACTTTGTTGACGGAGACACAACCTCGCCTCTGCTTGTATCGCATTATCACTGTCACAGTGAAGTTCTCGAAGGCGTTTTTCAGGTTTTAGAAACAGATGAAAATCAGATGGGGTCAAGTCAGGACTGTGTGGAGGATGATCTATGACAGTGAAAGCAGGGCATCGGATGGTTGCAGATGTCGCGGAGCTCGTGCGTGGTCTGGCATTGTCATGGTGAAGAACAGGGTGGTGCATACGTAACTAAACTCTTCTAACTCTGAACTACATTACAGCACTCCGTCTCTCAAGCACCCACACAGTTACGTTGCATACTACAACTCGGAGCCCTCTAGGCCTCCAAGTATGTCGTCTTTAAGAATAAAGATATAGAAAGTTAATAATATTTGTTTTATTTCAAAAGCTTTAAGAATTTTCACACAAAAAATCAGATTCTTTAGGGTTCTTTCGCTATATTATACGTATTACGTTATGTTTAGCCACAATTAAAGACAGTTGCTATTTGTTATAGCAAGTGAAATGTTGTCCAGGTCTTTCTACAATGCTTTACGAACCTCCACCATCTTCTTTGTACACAACTGAGAGGTCAGCGAATATTCTTACAGCGCTGCACATCCTATGTCATTATTCGATTACATGTTCGCTGGAGGCCCTATCACGCGTCCTTGGGCTTAGCCAGTGTTCCTGTGAGATATTCGTTGTCCAGTACAACGTAGTGTTGCTCGAGGAATATCTGGCTAATAGACAATCACGTATTTATGTAAATAATCCGGATGACAGTATCTTGGTTACAAGTCGTACAGCATCGAAATCATATCGGAAATATGGGAAGACGCAGACTATCTGATCACCTGCTTTCACAGAGTGCTTAAAAAGTCTCCTGTAGTTTCATAGGTGGTGCTGTTCTCCAAGACAAGGAAGAAATACGTAGTAAAAAAGGGGTCTAAATGCATACCTCAAGACCCATGAGCGGTTATTCATCTTTGATCATGTGAACACATCTGTTCTACCGGAAGCTCTTTGCTATTATAAACCACCCAAACATGATGATTACATTATGGTGTTACAAACTGTGAAGATGGAGTCGGGAAACTGAATCAATTTAAGATAAGATAGAATGATCCGGAAACGACCGAGTCGGAACTTAGAAGCGACAGTGGTATACGTGTACTGGAACTGTTGTTGCTAAAACTGCAGGGTAGGCAACTTTCAGACGTTGGTAGTATTGTCGAAAACACGAAAAAAGTGTTCCATGAACATCGTCCCCAAAATGAATGCCATATGCTCTTTGAGCACTTGTTCAGTTCAGGAGATTTCTCTCACAGTAGGGAATATGAACAAGTGCTCATGGCTGTTAAGGAATGCGCTTTAGACCCCTCATCTACTGGATTTTTTTATTTGTTTTGGTTCATACTATCCCATCCAAAAATATGCAAACAAAGAGCTTGCAGTACAAGATATGTGTTTCACAGAAAGAAGATGAACGAGTGCTCATAGCTCTTCACGTACGCAGTTTAGAGCCCATGTCGATTGGAAATGTTTGCTTATTCTGGTCCTCACTACCACGCATCAAAATAGGGATCTTGTTTGGACACCCTGTATCGTTTGCAAGATATCGTGAATGAATAATGCAAGATTTTTTTCTGAGTCAGTGCTGATTCTCTGAGAGAATCAAGCATGTTTTTGGTCGATAACGTACAACATGAAAATAATTTAAGAAATGCATGTTAACTTTGCTGTAGGGAGTATTTTATTTTACACATTCACTGCGACCGGTTCCTGTTTCCATCCATCATCCAAGGAAAAGCAAAAAAACAATATGGCTTTCACATTTCATATACAGTGAAGAGGCAAAGAAGCTGGTACACATCTTTAATGTGGTGTAGAGTCCCAGCGTGCACGCAGAGGCGCCGCAACACGACGTGGCACGGACTCGACTAATGTCCGAAGTCGTGCTGGAGGCAACTGACACCATGAATCCTGCAGGGCTGTCCATAAATCCGTAAGAGTACGAGGGGGTGGAGGTCTCTTCTGATCAGCACGTTGCAAGGCATCCCAGATATGGTCAATAATGTTCATGTCTGGGGAGTTTGGTGGCCAGTGGATTTGTTTAAACTTAGAAGGGTGTTCCCGGAGCCACTCTGTAGCGATAAAATCTGAAATGAGACTCTTCCGACCAGGCAACATGTTCCCAGTCATCAACAGTCCAATGTCGGTGTTTGACGAGCGCAGGCGAGGCGTAAAGCTCTGTGTGGTGCAGTCATCAAGGGTACATGAGTGAGTCTTCGGCTCCGAAAGCCCATATCGATGATGTTTCGTTGAATGGTTCGCACGCTGACACTTGTTGATGGCCCAGCATTCAAATCTGCAGCAATCTGCAGAAGGGCTGCACTTCTGTCACGTTGAACGATTGTCTTCAGTCCTCGTTGGTCCCGTTTCTTGCAGGATGTTTTACTTGCTGCAGCGATGTCGGAGATTTGATGTTTTACCGGATTCCTGATCTTCACGGTACACTCTTGAAATGGTCGTATGTGAAAATCCCCACTTCATCGCTACCTCGGAGATGCTATGTTTCAACGCTCGTGCGCCGACTATAACACAACGTTCAAACTCATTTAAATCTTGCTAACCTGGCATTGTAGCAGCAGTAACCGGTGTAACAAATGCGCCAGACACTTATTGTCTTATATAGACGTTGCCAACCGCAGCGCCATATTCTGCCAGTTTACATATCTCTGTATTTGAATACGCATACCTATACCAGTTTCAAATGGTTCAAATGGATCTGAGCACTATGGGACTTAACATCTGGGGTCATCAGTCCCCTAGAGCTTAGAAGTACTTAAACCTAACTAACCTTACGACATCACAAACATCCGTGCCCGAGGCAGAATTCGAAGCTGTGACCGTAGCGGTCGCGCGGTTCCAGACTGAAGCACCTAGGACCGCTCGGCCACACCGGCCGGCTATATCAGTATCTTGGCGCTTCAGTGTATTATGCTACAGACAAATGCCATACTGCAAGGCAAATTATGATACACATCAACAGCTACCAGTGAAAACTGTGACTCATTCAACTGTCTCAGAGGAGCCTGCTTTGCTCCTGGAGCGTCGTAATGTTTGAGTTTGGAATGTGCTGCGCGAAGGGAGCTCGCAAGGTCACCTGCTGGTTGAATCATTTCCAGATAATTTAACTTCTTTATGTAGTAGACCGCGGATCAGAACACCAACAGTTAGTGATAATAATGTCAGGCACAGAACTATCAGTGACGCGTACAGTTTTGGCCGAGTTACAGCAGTCGTCCATCACAAATGGTAAGAATGAACGCGAGGAAAGTCGTTACTAAAATAAATGCAAATAAACCACGTCACAGTAGGAAAGGAGGCATTAGAGGCAGTGCGGATCGCCAGAGCAGCAAACGAGGTTGGGCCGTGCGCGCTGACTGTTGCATGAGTCTCGGAGCATGGCCGGTAATTCATCATGCAGACGGCAGGGCCGGCAGCCCCTGACGCGGCTAATGGGCGAACCCGCGACGCAAGCAGACAGCTAGCCGGCTAGCCACTCTGTCCAGCCCCTCCGATGATTATCGACCGGGCCGTCCACCGTGCATCGCACACGCCGCAATGTTTCTCTCTGCTTCATGCTACTTAATGTCTTCATAATATTCCATCATTGCTGACTAGTTTCCGGTAAAATTAACGTTATCAGCGACGAACACCAAATGCAGAGACTATGTAAGCAATAATATTCCCAAGGAAGAGTTAAAATCGTACTCACTATTACATTAAACTGAGAAAATGTGATGGGTTAGGCGCCTAACATCGCGTGGGACCTCCTGTGGCCCTTTCCACTCCAGTGAGACGTTGTGGAAGTGAGTGTACAGGTAGTGGTACTGCTCTGGAAGCAGCTAATACCAAATCGATTGCAGAGAGGCAGCTGACACTGATCTGTTCGTAGGTGCAGGATCCTTGGCATGGAGCCTGCATTCTACGACATCCCAGATACGCTCGATGGGGCTCAAATATGGGCTCCGAGGTGGTCATTTCAGGCTTCGGGCCTCATCTGCATGTTCTTAAACCATTCCCGGGGACGTGGGAGTGATATGGTGGCACGTTATCATCTTGAAACACGGTCATTGTGTTGAAAACGGATGGAGGTGGTCCCCGACTAGCTCACCATACCGGGGACCATTCTAAGTTCCATACAAGGTAACGTACCCCAGACCATACCAGACACGCCACAGCCAGGGACCACATCGTGACATGCGGTACCCATCGATTCATATGGTCTGCGCCACAAACGGTGCCTCCCATCGGCATGGAAATCGTGGTTCATCCGACCATCTCACGTTACGTCACTATTATAATGTCCATCCCAGGTGACTGGCGACAAATGCAAGCCGTTATGCCCGATGACGCTGATGTAACAGTGGCATCCATATTCGACGCCGGCTCCCATGCTCCAAGGAACCCATGTTACTACATATTGTCCACTGGGAGAGACGTCTGGCACATTCTGCGCTGAAACGAACCGTGATTTGTTGAACTGTTGTTCTGTCACTATTGACGGTCCTTCTCACTTGTCGCCGCTAACGGACATCGAGGGTGGCGAACGGTCGATATTTCGTCTGCTGTGCATTCACCCTCATTCAACCATTTACGATGTGCCCTGGACATGGTTGGACGTGTGAAGCCCGATTCCTTCACCATTGGCAAAATCAAATTTCCCATCCATCGGGCACCGACCACCATACCACAATGGAATGGAGCCAGATCACGACGACCTAGCATGTCACACAAATCGCATGGACAGCCACTTATCAGAAGATCTCCAGATCTCCTGTACAACTGCAGCTGGCACAGGGGGCAGTATGCTGCGAAAAAAACACACCTGCACTCCCTGCGCCCCACTATCCCACCTGTGGTCTAGGGATATCGTCTTTGATTCATAATCAAAACGTCTGCGGTTCCGGGTTCGAATCCCGTCGCTGGCTAAATTTTCATTGATAATCAGCACTGGCGGCCGAAGACTTCCACCATAAGAAGTCACCGCTGATTCTACCGATGGTCTTGTCAAAGAGGGCGGAGGAGCGGACATAGGTTGCTATCATGAGTGAAATTGAAGAAGAATTACACGATCTGCTGAACGGAATTAACAGTCTAATGAGTATAGAGTATGGACTGAGAGTAAATCGAAGAAAGACGAAGGTATTGAGAAGTAGTCGAAATCAGAACAGCGAGAAACTTAACATCAGGATTGATGGTCACGAAGTAGATGAAGTTAAGGAATTCTGCTACCTAGGCAGTAAAATAACTAATTGCGGACGGAGCAAGGAGGATATCAAAAGCAGACCAGCAATGGCAAAAAGGGCATTCTTGCCAAAGAGAAGTCTAGTAACATCAAATATCGGCCCTAATTTGAGGAAGAAATTTCTCAGAATGTACGACTGGAGTACAGCATTGTATGGTAGTGAAGCATGGACTGTGGGGAAACCAGAATAGAAGAGAATCGAAGCATTTGAGAAGTGGTGCTACAGACGAAATTTGAAAATCAGGTGGACTAATAAGGTAAGGAATGAGGAGGTTCTGCGTAGAATCGCAGAGAAAAGGAATATGTGGAAAACACTGATTAGGAGAAGGGACAGGATGCTAGGACCTTTGTCAAGACGTGAGGTTATGATCTTCATGGTGCTAGAGGGAGCTGTAGAGGGCAAAAACTGTAGAGGAAGACAGAGATTGGAATATATCCAGCAAATAATTGAGGACATAGGTTGCAAGTGCTACTCTGAGATGAAGGGGTTTTCACAGGAGAGGAATTCGTGGCGGGCCGCATCAAACCAGTCAGAAGACTGATGAAAAATCCCACGACTTTTGCTAAGTCAGAGTAGTTACATCAGGTACATGGCGAAGAAAATAAAATATATCAGTTCCAAGGCGATCACTCAGAAATGGACATTGATAATTAGAGGCAGATCTTGTGTACTGCAGGATTCTCTTCTGAGTCCCCTGTTCTTTCTCAGATACAAAAGTGATTTTATAATTTAAATGACAGAAGACAATTTTTTTGGGGTGTCGGTGGCGGGGTGGCGGACGTTAATTATGTGAGGTGTTTTCATTAAAGTTTGGATAACCTCGTCCTTGGTAAGATGGGGTGAAATGTGCTGGAACCCTCTCCCCATGTGCTTTACCTCGCAGTCTCATAAAAATAAATTTCTTTATTAATTTTAAAGTTATTATAACACTTTAATAAAACCATGTTCTACTTAGAAAAAATATTAAACAGTATTTTTGACATGCGATTAAAAATACTCTTTTCAACATGCCGACTCTGAGTAGTATTTGAGCACAGAGACAGAGACAGACAGACTGACAAAAAGGCTCCACGAAAATAGTAATAACAACTTTAACAGATCTCTAAAAACTGATCTTTCATTGGTATTTTACATACATTAAACTTCACTGAAACTTAAGTTACTCCACAGATGAATGATAACGTTGTTTGTACCTCTGTGTGAACTGTATGATTACGCAGCTTTTCAATCTATTTATTTATACGATATGAGAATTCTCTTCAATTAACCTGAGCTTAGCTTCATTCTACAAATGATTAAAATTTTGCTCGCGCGTGTGTTTCAATTTTCAGCGTGCCGCTCAACATTACACATTGTAAAAGTTCTAATACAAATTCAAACCGAGCACAATAACTCCGGCTTTACATGCATTGTAGAATACCACTACTGACTCACTGACTGAAACACAGTGATTTCGACTGACACAACAGAGAACTCCAATAATGAAATCTCACATTTGTGTGGCACTTGTTTCATATTAGGCATTCCGGGCATGAACACGTGTTCAGGTTAGAAAGGTCAGGGAGACCGGTGGTCACTTTGATTCTGTTCCTTACAGCAATGTATATTCTCTGAATTAAAAATGTTGATGTGAGACATTCATGACTTACACCTCCTCCCCCTGTTCAAATAAGATTTGATGAGATTTTACTGGACCCTTCCCTCCCCCCCCCCCCCATTTTCCTCTCATGTAATTAATGAATTTTCCCTTCTTGTAGATAACTATAAAACTGGTAAACCTCTGGTTCCCTAAACAAATTAACTCCCGTGCATAACACTTCTGACTACTTTACTAATGAGTTCATACGTAAAATATTTGATGCTGAAGATGTAACCGAAAAAAAATTAGAAAAGATTTGAATCAATAATATAATTCTTAGTTTCAGGTTAGTTGGTTAGTAAAAAAAATGGTTCAAATGGCTCTGAGCACTATGGGACTTAACATCTGAGGTCATCAGTCCCCTAGAACTTCGAACTACTTAAACCTAACTAACCTAAGGACATCACACACATCCATGCCCGAGGCAGGATTCGAACCTGCGACCGTAGCGGTCGCGCGGTTCCAGACTGAAGCGCCTAGAACCGCTCGGCCACAGAGGCCGGCAGTTCGCAATCGGCAGGTGCTCTCATTATCAAACACTGAATGATCATGATCTAGGTAATTTGTACTCTGTCTTAAGGAAAAGCTAGTTATTGATGCATCTCAGTGTTTACGGCATTATATCTCCTGAACTATGCGTAATACAACATAGTTTTTTTGGGTACTTTCAGTGGTGTATGTGGATACTGTCAGCGAAATATGTTACGAATAGATTTAATGATAAAGAAGTAATAAATTAAAACCTCACTGCTGATGGTGCAACGAAAATTTAGTAAGCAACAGATCTTTTTTTATTTTCTGGGTGGGTGTCAGCGAGAAACAGTTTCCTAGCATTTGAAATAATAAGTAAAGTTTGTTGCGGGTCGACAAATGGTCCCATTCTCAAATTGTCGATGAATATAAGAAAACGGAAACACTGCAGTCAGGCCCTGAGGACAACACAACAGTTGACCGACCGCTGTGTCATTCTCACTCTTTGATCATCGGATGCGGTATGCAAAGCTATGGAGTCAGCACACTGCACTCCTGTCCATTCTGCCCTCGAAGAGATACCCAGTTATTGTACGTGCAAACAAAGTTGACACTCGGCGCGCTGGTTGATGGGAGCGACTGCAAAAGCATTTCCCATTTACAGCCGACCCATCAGCCAGCGTGTCGAGTGTAAACTTCGTTTGCGCGATTAATACAAGATACCGGCTCCAAGGTCGGATGAATATTGTTTGGGTAATTTGCGCTTTGTAAGCTGCACTCCTTCAAGACCTGCACTCTCTCCCTCTCTCTCTTTCTCTCTCTCTGTCTGACACACACACACACACACACACACACACACACACACACACACACACACACACAGTTTCTAACTACGATACTTCTGTTACTGTGTTAAACTTTCAAAATACTGTCATACACCTTAAAGAGTAGATTATGACAGCATTTTAAATTTTGGAAATTTGTGGTAAGTCTCATGCGATACCATCTACGCTATGAGACCAACTGACACTAACTGTATCTGGCGGGCCGCTTGAATTTGCGCTCACAAAGGACTGATTGGCTAACTTCAATGCTAATTAACTCGCAAAAGGCGCAACGTGAATTTTTTCTTAACAATTAATTCTCAGCACTAACTACCCTGTAATATTCTTACAAGGGAATCATACTGTTTCTGACCACCCTGTGTATAATAAAAAGTACAAGTCAGGCTAGGAATTTTGTAGGTGTACAAACTGCATGACGAACGAGAATACCAACAATGGAAGAATCATTACAAACAGGTCGGTCTGCTTGTACAGCTTAACGCAATGGGCGTTATCTTGTGAGAAGGTAAGTGGGTCTGACCCGGATAAAATAGCGCGGCGAATTGACGACGCTTGGTCTGGTACACAGATCAGCCTCAGTGTGGTTTTTTCTGCATTTTTCCAATATCGTTTGGCAGGCGCTGGATTTCTCCCCATTCTTGGCCTCAAAATATACGGTACTCAAACAATTAAAAATACGGTAATAAGTAGAATCAAATTCACACCTGTCGTAGGTAGGTGACACGACTAACAAACGTTCTCCCCCGCCCTTCCTCCACCACCCCACCCCCCCTCCCCCAACCATTATTAAGCTTAACTGTCGATCGTGGTGTCACGAAGGATAAACGGCCGGCTCTAAACGTGAAATAAATTTGCCACTTCATGAAAACAGAGGACGGAATAAACGCTATACAAGAAATACCGTTAGAATTATTAAAAGCAGATTTATAGGGGGTGTTCAAAAAATCTCTTCGCAGTGCCGTATGACTGTTAGCCGCGCGTGCCGTATGCCGCAGCGAGTATACCGAAATGAAACTTAGTGAAATACAAGTTATTAATTTATTGAATATTCATTTTTACTTACAAATTTTCACATTAATTGTTGAAAGTGTCCACCCCTGTTGTTAAATACACAATTCAACTCCCCTAATCTGGTTTCCAACCACAAGCTGTTACATTTCTTCTGTAACAGAAGCCGTAAAAGTGAATATTGCGGTTTTCAATTCATCGATGGATTTTGGACGGTTTTTATACAGTTGCTTTCGCTGCACCCCAGAAGAAACAGTCAGATGGTGTTCGGTCAGGCGATCATGGAGGCCAAAGTTCTTGTGAAATTATGCGATCACCAAAAACATCAGCAAGTAGTGAGATTGAAACGCGAGCTGTCTGCGCGGTTGCACCATCTTGTTGAAAATAACCTTCAGTATTTCACTTAAGACAAGTTTTCCTATGTATGGGTACAGAATATCACTGCAGTATAGTTGTGCGTTTATTGTTTCGTTGAAAAATATGAAACCCACAATCCGACGTCTAGAAATTGCAATCCAAACTCCTATATTCACAAAATGAAGTGGTTCCTAATGAATACGCCACTGATTTGCAGTGCTCCATTTGCGAGTTCATGTACCCGGATAAATTAAACAACGCCTCATCAGTGAAAAACGTTTCATTATGAATATCCCTTCCATTTTGTTGAATGAAATTTTTGAACCATTGACAATAATGCTGTCTCTTGGCACGATCAGTATTTTTCAGTTCTTGCACGACTGTCACTTTGTATAAGAAAAGTTCAAATTTTTTCCTTACAGCTGTGTGGGCCGTTCCGACACGAACATCGATTTCCTGTGTGAGTTTTCTGGCTGACTTGTTCGGATTCATGGACATTTTATATGAAATATCGAGTAGTCTATCCTCAGACAAAACGCTAGGACGACCACTTCTCGGTGCATCTGTCACTGAACCCGTACTTCGAAAGGTGTTAATCAAATGTCGCACAGTATCGCGATGTGGGAGTGTTGTCTCCGGGAAAATTGAATTAAATGTTTGACGAACTGAAACTGTGTGTTTACCGCCAGCTTTGAACACTTGTTCGACTAAAAACACACGTTCTTCAATGGTTAGCATTTTAACAGTGACAAAAACGAAACAAACGAATAAAGGAACTAAACTTAAACGTTCACCTCCATACGTAACGACACGCACCAACGATACTACTAACGCTGGCTGAGATAAAGGAAACAGTGGAATGTTGGGAGAGTCCACTTGAAGGGAGGTAACCTAGGCAGGCGAACAATCATACGGCACGCGCAGCTAACAATCATCATGCACTGAGGAGAGACTTTTTTAACCCCCCGTACATTGTTTCTGAGGTTAGTTAAAGGCATTAGCGACTTAACAGAAGAGAATGAATAAACTAGACATACATTGTAAAATGGCTTGGTGAGAAACTAAATTTCAAAGAAAACTAAATCCTGGATGAAGAAAAAAGTAGAGCAACAAGAGGTGCGGCATGTGCTTTGAAATGTAGATATGCCATGAATGAACGTCTCTTTCATCCTTTGCGGAGCAGGTGGGCGGAGGGGAATAGTGGGAGAGTGGAGGATTTGTGACTTATGGGCTCATTGTTGTAATCGATACCTTCCAGGGGAGTTCTGCCGAAAAATTCAGTGGCGCCTGCGTGATTAACGGCTCTTCTAGACCAGCCAATCTTCATTTATGGGTCAGATTATGGCTATGACGTGCAGGCTGACTTGAAGGCATCGCACGCCTGCCGTGTCTATCACAGAGGCTGGCATTTAATTCGCCGGGATGAACGCTCGCTGTGACTGGGAAGTCCTGGCGACCTCACCCCACCGTCTTTGCTTGCGAAACCTGTGCTATACACACACATGACATGTTTAGCTCACATGCAAGCGCAGTGCAATATCGTAAGAAAGGGTGCGTCAGATATAGCTTTACAACAGAGGTCCCTATTGACACATCTCCGAAAATTCTTCTACATCTACATCTACATCCATACTCCGCGAGCCACCTGACGGTGTGTGGCGGAGGGTACCTTGAGTACCTCTATCGGTTCTCCCTTCTATTCCAGTTCGTGGAAAGAAGGATTGTCGGTATGCCTCTGTGTGGGGTCTAATCTGTCTGATTTTATCCTCATGGTCTCTTCGCGAGATATACGTAGGAGGGAGCTGCTTGACTCCTCAGTTGAAGGTATGTTCTCGAAACTTCAACAAAAGCCCGTACCGAGCTACTGAGCGTCTCTCCTGCAGAGTCTTCCACTAGAGTTTATCTATCATCTCCGTAACGCTTTCGCGATTACTAAATGATCCTGTAACAAAGCGCGCTGCTCTCCGTTGGATCTTCTCTCTCTCTCTTCTATCAACCCTATCCCATACTGCTGAGCAGTATTCAAGCAGTGGGCGAACAAGCGTACTGTAACCTACTTCCTTTGTTTTCGGATTGCATTTCCTTAGGATTCTTCCAATGGCATCTGCTTTACCAACGATCAACTTTATATGATCGTTCCATTTTAAACCACTCCTAATTCATATTACCAGATAATTTATGGAATTAATTGCTTCCAGTTGCTGACCTGCTATATTGTAGCTAAATGATAAGGGATCTTTCTTTCTATGTATTCGCCGTACATTACACTTGTCTACATTGAGATTCAATTGCCATTCCCTGCACCATACGTCAATTCGCTGCAGATCCTCCTGCATTTCAGTACAATTTTCCGTTGTTACAACCTCTCGATATACCACAGAATTATCGCAAAAAGCCTCAGTGAACTTCCGATGTCATCCACAAGGTCATTTATGTACATTGTGAATAGCAACGGACCTATGACACTCCCCTGCGGCACACCTGAAATCACTCTTACTTCGGAAGAGTTCTCTCTATTGAGACTGACATGCTGCCTTCTGTTATCTAGGAACTCTTCAATCCAATCACACAATTGGTCTGATAGTCCATATGCTCTTACTTTGTTCACTAAACGGCTGTGGGGAACTGTATCGAACGCCTTGCGGAAGAAACACGGCATCTACCTGGGAACCCGTGTCTATGGCCCTCTGAGTCTCGTGGACGAATAGCGCGAGCTGGGTTTCACACGATCGTCGTTTTCGAAACCCATGCTGATTCCTACAGAGTAGATTTCTAGTCTCCTTTTTTTTGGGTAGGTTGCTACTCACTGTAATGTGTAGATGTTGAGTCGCAGATGGGCACAACAAAAAGACTGTCAAACAAGTAAGCTTTCGGCCAAAAAAAATCCTTGCCATTATTCCATCCTGGATTTTGCATTTTTTATATTGTTAAAAATAAGTTCGTTTCACAAATTCCTCAAGTGTCCTTCGCTTGTTTCAGTGCGAGCATCCACGCCCGTAACATCTGTCCAACGGGTACAATTCAAGCTCAACTCAAGCTGCAGTTGAAGATTATTGTGTGTATTGTAATTGTAGGTGATTCTGTAGTAGGTGCAAGTGTTCTTTCAGCACACATTACAGCTGCTGTTGTTACAGACGTTATTCGGAATATCCTTCCGGATTTAATACAAACTGAAGCCCTGCAGGTATTTCCTTAATGTACGATAGGGTGACGTAAGTCGTATTATTTATGAGGCTACCTAAATTAATTTATTCATACAAAAGCCATACATTATACAGAGAAGTCTCATCAACATGTCATGGAAACTTGCGGATTATTAGACACTCGTTGATTCTCTATGGCTATTTCATACCGTTGCTAGCCAGCGGCACATTACTGCTCTGCACCTGAATGCATTAAAAAATGCACAACGTTAGATTATCTGTATGATAATAGAAAATTATTATATGATTTTTTAATTATTGTAAAGAACCACCGTTCATTAATGATCTTGAAAAATCTGTTGCTAATGTGTTGAAAACAAATACTGGTGATACACTAATGCCGAAATTAGAGCGAGATAATAATTTCAACTACCTTGGAAAACTCATCCAGAGGTATGGGATACAAAAATTTCTAATAGTTCTAAAATTTTCTAAAATGGAAAAAGCATATGACCTAACTAAAAATATCTACAACAAGAAATGCGTCTCCGAAATAAAAACAAAAAAGCCAAAACACTATAGGACAGTAGTAAGACCAGAATAAACATAGCTTAACAATGAACTATAACCTGTACGTACAGAAAAAAGGAAACTGAAAGACGGCTTAGCAGAAAAATGATGGGCGCAATGCAAATTACATATGGTTGGGAAATAAGAAGTAATAAGGAGAACAAGCAAAATACAAAAAAAATTATCGAAGTAATGGTAAAACGAATGTTTATCTTGTTTGGACTTCTCTGACGAAGTGAATGAAAGCAGACCAATGAAACTAATATTTTTGCATTTCTCGAAAAAGAGACAACAATACATAAATAAGAAAACAAGATAAGGAAAGAACATCGACTAATCGGAAATAATATAAGCAAATTACTTTTATAATAAAATACTAAATTTAGAAGGCATTCGACGAAGGAGAAATAAAAACGTGAAAGATATCAGGAACGACGTGTATACAAGAAAGCAAAAGACAACATAGAAAGATGATCGAGAAGTTCTAGAAAAGCAGAGAACAATAATGAAAGGCGAAAAACTGTAATGTGCTCCTAGTTGGTCAATTGGAAGTAAAAATGAATGAATTCAATGTCGTGCACTAGACTGTAGGACCCGCACAGCGAGAGGATAGGTTGGTTTTAGAATGGTTAGGTGGGCCTCTAAGGACTGAGTCATATTAAGATTAGGAACATTTAGTTGTTACTTACGTTTCTGGGGATGTGTAGTATAGGAGAGTGGGTGGTTGAACACGTATAATTTGGAATAGGGATAATTAGAAGGTGACAAAAGTCAGGGTTATCGGAAGAGACGGAAAGAGAGTAATGTGAAAAGAAGAGGTAATCGTAATGTGAAAAAAAGGATGGAATTGGTAAGACGTTACAGGAGGGAAGATGTCAGTGTGGATGTCGTTCTGTGGGAAGGGAAGGCTGTGGAAGTATTGCTGGGAGAGGCTATGGAGGCTGTGAAAGTATATGGCTGATTGGATGTGACGGTATTCGTTTTGCGGTATACGTGGTCATGTACCTAGTGTGGCGAGAAAAGGTTGTTAGAGTGAAGTTTGCGAGATGTAAAGGGCATACGAAAGTACGTAATATTGATGAGGAGGGAGAGTAATTTGATTTGGTACAGATTTGTATATAGGGAGGTAAGCGGGAGTTGTAAGAAACATAGAATTTATGGTAGTCAAGGATTTGGAGAAAATGATAGAAGCTGGACTGAGTGAATATCTTGTAGGATGGTTCTTGTTTTTCAAGAATTAAATTTTTCTTTGTACTACCCCTCAGTTTGGTTAAACTGCACAAAAAATTAGTTTTGTGTAATGTGGGCTCAACTGGAAAAAGAACAAGGGTGTTTCTTGACACCTAAATGTGAAAAAATACAAAATTCGAAAAAATAATTTACTCATTTTTCAACTAAAAAAATATTGTTAGAAGTAGCTGGTTAACCAATGAGTTAATTACTTTTAACTTTAATATTGATATAACTGTATTAACTTGAACAAAGTAATCTGGAAAGCTATTATGTACATTTTGAAGACAATACGACGATAAAATCTCATGTTGCTTCAGAATATGTTTTTCTTTGACAAAATCTCGTTTTATGCACTTTAAAGTTTTGTTGATAATCGAAACACGCTGGCCCCTGGTTTTCGCGTTTTATGAAGTATTTATTATAGTCCTCCATGAACTTGACGTCTCTTAATAATTATGTGTAGAGGGCTGACGAAATTTTCATGCTCCAACGAGAGGTCTATCTTAAGGAACTTGACGCTGAAATTAAATACAGGAAAAACTTTATTTTATTAGAAACCTAATATTGATAATTTTTGGGAATTTGTCGATACCTATTTCAATCTTTTCAATACTTCTGTTTGATTTTACTGCCTAACAATTCGGTTCCTTAACCATTTTCATTTTTTATTCTGGAGACTAATTAGGACACACCAAAACTGAGGGGTTCCCGTTATTATTTGATGAGAGAAGAGATGGTTGGGACACGGGCTTCGGTAATCAGAAGAGAAGATGCGACGGAAAACACACTGAAGTGTGTAGTTGCTGTCTGTGGATACACTGGGAGAAGATCCATTCTGCGTGTGTGGGAAATGGTTTCCACAGTTACTGATTCCACTAGTGCCTGTGTTTTTAAAAGGAAGCGGAGGACAACAATTCGAAAATTTGTTGCGGTTTGAGAATTTTGTGAAACGTTCCTTCTTAACAAGCTTAAATGTGAGACAGTTTGAACTGCATAGTTTGCACGAATTTTCTTCGAGGTGGCAAGTAGGGTGGCAAGCAGAGTGTTCTCGGAGAGTGCTCTGTACAGCCGCATTCCCGCTGGAGCAGCGGACAGCTGCGACGGTAGGACAAGTTAGTACGGGACTGACCGCCGCTGTCGACTTAAAGTAGCGCGACGCGACGGGTCGGGTCGGCAGCTGCGGCTTTGTGGTCCGCCAGGAAACAACACCTCCCGAGAAATGTGCTGGCGGGCTGCCACCGCCGAACTCGGTCAGAGACAAGATAACGCCGCGCGCTAGCCGTGCGGGCGCAGGGTACGGAGCACAGCTTGAGAGGGTGATCCTTTTAAAGACGTGAGCATGATACAGGCTGATAATTGCAATGAGAAAGATAAAACACTCTAAGACAAAAGAGACACATCACCAAGGAATTATGTGAACGGGACGGAAGTCCCTTGATGTGATTTATGTGCACAGAGAAACAAATAATTACAATTTTTTTAAAAAAAGAGTTAGATTTATCTTCGGCCTGGAATCTCATTGACAGAATTGCCGCTTCGAAATGAGCTCCGACGACCAGCGAAGACGTGTTTGGAGAAGACCCGAATACCAATGGGATATCATCCTGACTGTTGACTGCCATACAGCCCCATTACCAGTCGTAATCGTCTGGGGTGCTAGTTCATTTCATTTCGTTGTCATCGGCCACCCCTTGCAGCTGCGGTACGTCGACGGCATTCTGCGCCCCCTCTTGTTGCCCTCAGTGATTTCACGACGAGCAGTCCTGGGCTTACATTTCAGCAAGATAATGCCCGCCCTTTCACAGCGAGAGCAGCACTTTCAAACATGGCTGTTTCTCAGCAGCTGTATTCTTGCAAATAACTATTTGGTGCAATGGACATAAGATTAGACACCTGCTAAGGAATGGGCAACATTTACAGCACAAGCTGGTGGAATTGATGTAATAAGTTAAACGACCTTCCTATTGCTATCGGTTTAACGTGAGTATACAAGATGGAACACTGATACTGACCAGGCCAAATATCTCACGAAATAAGCATCAAACGAAAAAACTACAAAGAACGAAACTCGTCTGGCTTGGAGGGAAAAAACCAGATGACGCTATGGTTGACCCGCTAGATGGCGCTGCCATTGGTCGAACGGATATCAACTGCATTTTTTTAAAATAGGAACCCCCATTTTTTATTACATATTAGTGTAGTACGTAAAGAAATATGAATGTTTTAGTTGGACCACTTTATTCGCTTTGTTTTCGCTATGTGATAGATGGCGCTGTAATAGTCACAAACGTGTAAGTACGTGCTATCACGTAACTCTCCGCCAGTTAGGACGGTATTCGCTCGTGATACATTACTCGTGTTAAAATGGACCGTTTACCAATTGCGGAAAAGGTCGATATCGTGTTGCTGTATGGTTATTGCGATCAAAATGCCCAACGGGCGTCTGCTATGTATGCAGCTCGGTATCCTGGACGACATCATCCAAGTGACCCGACCGTTCGCCGGATAGTTACGTTATTTAAGGAAACAGGAAGCGTTCAGCCACATGTGAAACGTCAACCAAGACCTGCAATAAATGATGATGCCCAAGTAGGTGTTTTAGCTGCTGTCGCGGCTAATCCGCACATCAGTAGCAGACAAATTGCGCGAGAATGGGGAATCTCAGAAACTTCGGCGTTAAGAATGCTACATCAACATCGATTGCACCCGTACCATATTTCTATGCACCAGGAATTGCATGGCGACGACTTTGAACGTCGTGTACAGTTCTGCCAGTCGGCACAAGAGAAATTACGCGACGATGACAAATTTTTTGCACGCGTTCTATTTAGCGACGAAGCGTCATTCACCAACAGCGGTAACGCAAACCGGCATAATATGTAATTGGGCAACGGAAAATCCACGATGGCTGCGACAAGTGGAACATCAGCAACCTTGGCGGGTTAATGTATGGTGCGGCATTATGGGAAGAAGGATAATTGGCGCCCATTTTATCGATGGCAATCTAAATGGTGCAATGTATGCTGATTTCCTACATAATGTTCTACCTATGTTACTACAACATGTTTCACTACATGACACAACGGCGATGTACTTCCAACACGATGGATGTCCGGCATATAGCTCGCGTGCGGTTGAAGCGGTGTTGAATAGCATATTTCATGACAGGTGGATTGGTCGTCGAAGCACCATACCATGGCCCGCACTTTCACTTGATCTGACGTCCTCGGGTTTCTTTCTGTGGGGAAAGTTGAAGGATATTTGCTATCGTGATCCACAGACAACACCTGACAACATGCGTCAGCACATTGCCAATGCATGTGCGGACATTACGGAAAGCGAACTACTCGCTGTTGAGAGGAATGTCGTTTAAACGTATTGCCAAATGCATTGAGGTTGACGGACATCATTTTGAGCATTTATTGCATTAATGTGGTATTTACAGGTAATCACGCTGTAACAGCATGCGTTCTCAGAAATGGTAAGTTCACAAAGGTACATGTATCACATTGGAACAACCGAAATGTTCAAACGTACCTACGTTATGTATTTTAATTTAAAAAAACCTACCTGTTACCAACTGTTCGTCTAAAATTGAGCTAAATGTTTGTGACTTATTACAGCGCCATCTATCACAAAGCGAAAAACTAAAAGATTCATATTCCTTTACGTACTACACGAATATGTAATAAAAAATGGGGGTTCCTATTTAAAAAAGGCGGTTGATATCCGTTTGGCCTATGGTAGCGCAATCTAGCAGGCCAACCATAGCACCATCTGGTTTCCCCCTTCAAGCTAGGCAAGTTTCGTTGTAGTTTTTTCGTTTGACGCTTTTTATAGCGCCATCTGGTTTCCCCTTCAAGCTAGACAAGATTTTTTTCTTTTTTTTTTGTTTTTTTTTCTCTGTGTTTTGTATCCGACCTTACCAGCATTAAGCTGATAAGAACAGATACTACACCTTTTTTTTTTGGGCCTCCTTCCTCCCCTATAGCCCTACCTTGTCCTCTCCAAAATTGCCGCCATCCTCGAGTGTCGGCGCAGCACGTACAGCAGGGTGCTGTTAGTAGCAAGACTTTTTGCCATAAAACGAAAATAAAAGCGGGGGCATACTCTGTTATGCCTCAGGGGGCGACGACACATTACTCAGAAAGACACCTCTCTTTGCAGGTGTGAAGTAAATGGTGATTTTAGAACTAAAAAGGAAGAAATAAATAAAGACAGAAATGAAGGCAAATTAAAAACAGGGACGGCAGCACACACAAATTAAAAAGAAACTGGCGAGATAATCCCATCGCCCATAGAATTAAAGAAGGAATAATCTTCTAAGATAGATGGCGTGTTTCCTATTTTTCCAATAATGTTTTGCAATAATTTTTCCAATTGCGAATCTTAGGTATAGTCAATTCAAAGGTAGTTGCAAAGTCCGATTGACAAAGATCCAGGGGTAAACCCAGGCAATTCCTGGATGAGGTGCCTTAGTCAACCCGGAACACCTTTTGATATCCATGGATCATTGCAACTTTCAGAAATCGTGCAAAGGTAGTCGTATAGTTCCGAGCAGATTCCGCCAGGCGATGCTGGCTCCACAGGTAGTCCATGAAAGAGACGGCATCGGTGAGGGAAAGGTCGTAGAGCGTGAAAATGGTGTGGCCCAAGAGCCACACCATTGCGTTACGCCTTGGTCGGGGGTGGGTTTGAATATCAGGGGTAAGGAACCAGTCGATGGACACATTGTCTGGTGTCGTCCCACCGATCAGCGCTATGAGCACACGTGCAAGGTCCCACACTTCTGTGACGTGGGAGCATAGGAGGCGATGCTCTCTGGTGTCGACGTCACCACATCGGCCGCAAGCAGCCGAGGGTCGTAGGCGGATGGCCGCCAGGCGATGATTAGTGGGTATTAAATTGTTTACGACACGATACCATAGCGCTGAAACTGTCGTGGGAAGGGCTGGGTTGTTGATATTAGCCCAAGCTTGGTGCCAGATGACCGACGGTCGTCTGTCCTCTAATTTATGTGGCGTGGGCTGGCCTCGAAGTGCCTGGTAAAGGCGCTTCGACGTGCGTGCCTTGTCAGTGGCCACTGTTAGGACATAACTGTGATTGAGGTAATAATCCTTGACTGTCGTCATCCGGAACGGAATATGTGTCAAACAGACTGGTGCACGCGCCGATCGTGGGCGATAACGGTCGAATAGAACCGCTGTTGTCCCACCTGGGTCAGTTTCACGCAAAGTGGCGATACGATGAATCAGGAGGGCCGCACATTTGCGGGGAAAGTCAATGAGTCCAAGACCCCCGTCGACCTTTGGCAGTGTACAAGTCTGCGCATCAACTTTGAACCGTGCATGCCGCCACAAGAGCCAATATACTGTTTGTGAGATGGCTCTGCCGGTTTCTTTCGGTAGCGTAAGGAGTTGTGCTACGTACCATGCCCATGAGAGGATGTAAGTATGAATCAGTTGGATTCGTTGATGGAGGTCGAGTCGTCGATCAGCGTGACTCACGCAAAGTCCTCTGATGCGCGTGAGAAGCCGCCTCCACGTTAGTGTTGACATGCGCTGTGGACAGGCAGTCACCTCAAGGCCCAAGATACGTTGTTCCCCCACAGCTCGGTACCACGGGCGTTCGATGGTCAATGATCGTGGACCTAGCGGGATCAGCACCGTTTTGTTGGAATTTAACATGGCACCGGATGCTCGTTCATAAACGTTGAGAACTCGGCGAACTGAATCGATGTCCCTAGCGTTTGCGACGAACATACCGACATCATCCGCGTATGCCGCACTGCGGAAGGTGACGCCTGGGAGAGCGACACCATCTACCATCCGTCCGATGTCACGCAGCATGGGGTCCAGCCATTGACAAGGGACACCCTTGTCGGACTGATCGTCTGATAGGAATTGGTCGTGATCGGCAACCGTTCACAACAATTGTGGAATTTGCTCCATCCAAGAAGTGCCGGATGATTCTTATGAAGCGCTCCCCAAAGCCCATCCGCGACATAACGGCTAGCAGGTAAGGGTGGGAGACCCTGTCAAAGGCACCGGCGAAATCTAGGGAGAGAATTGCAGCCGGGGTTCGAGTGTCGGCGATGAGTAAGACAGCATCACGGTATATAGAGGCGGCTGTGAAGATGGTTCGGTTCGAAACGCCACATGATTGAGTAGGGCAATGGACCTTATTCATTACCTGTTTAAGACGAGAGGCTACGCTTCGCGCCACCAACTTATAATCAGTGTTAAGAATGGTGATAGGACACAGGTCTTTAGCTCGACAGAGACCTTTGACCTTGGGAATAAGGGCAATGCGTCCAGCTAGAAATTCGGCGGGTAGTTCGCAACCAGCAAAAATCTCCTCGCACATTTTGCAGAAGCGGTCTCCTAACAGGTCCCAGAATTGTTGGTAGAATTCATAAGGGAGACCATCGGGGCCAGGTGATTTTTGTCCCGGACAGGCACGGAGGACAGATGTGAGTTCAGCGAGTGTGAGCGGTTCAGTTAAACAGTCGCGGTCCCGACGATTCAATGAAGTTGGGACCCCACCGATAAGTTCTCGTTGGGCGGCGACGTCTACCGCATCATCCTGGAAGAGGAGCGTGTAATGGTCTGTTAGGTGTTTGAGAACTTCGCGATGGTCTGTGAGGCGCGTACCATCGTCTGTTTTAAGGCGTAGAATGGTGTTCTTCTTTGCGTGATTCCTTTCAGAGGCAAGGTGATAGCTGGATGCCTCTCGCCCTCAATCAGGGATGGAGCGGCACCTCACCACCATCCCCTCGGCCTTCTCCCGAGAGAAGCGAAGGATTGTCGCTTTAATTTTGTTGGGGCGCATGCGTAGTTGGTCATACCTGTCAGCAGGAAGGGTAAGTGCATCGTTTAGACATTGTTGATAGAATTCTAATGTGCTTCGCTTCCAGTGTGCGACTTCGCGATTATGTTGCTGGATAACACGTCGCAGCCGCGGCTTCGCACAGCGGAGCCACCAAACTATAGAGGTAGGGTACTTCGATGCATTAGCGATGCAATCCCGCCATGTTTTCGTGACAAGAGTGCGCAGTTCTGGCGTTGGGAGATGAAGTGTATTCATCTTCCAATAGGTGCCCCGAGGAACCGGGGTTGGGCCCGTGATACGCAGGGAGCAAGAGTACGCACAGTGGTCACTAAAGGTCACAGGAATGACTTGGACGGCACAAAGGGCAGGAAGCAAATCAGCAGAGACATAAACACGGTCAATACGGCTTGCTCCAGTGGGGTAGATGTAAGTATATTGTGTATAGGCGGGATGAAAGTGGCGCCACGTATCATTAAGGTCAGCCGCCTGGAGGAGTGTAGCGAGTGCTTCATACCTCATGGGCGTTGGGACCTGATCAGCATCGGCTACCACACAGTTAAAATCTCCGCCAAACACGATAAGACGACGAGCTGTCAAGAAAGGTGTGATCTCTGACGTAAAAAGTGTTGTTCTATCATGCCTGTGATTAGCTCCTGAAGGTGCATAGATGTTAATAAAAAGTACATCCCGAATGATACACGCAAGAACGCGACCATTGGGTAGTTTTGTAACATTGGATGGAGTTAACTCTGATCGGTATAGCAACGCAGTGCCCCGCCTGGCGTCAGGGTCGATGTTATATAGTGGCTCATAACCAACCAGGTCAGAGAGAAAGGGGGCACAAACCTCCTGGAGAAAGACCACATCAAATGCACCAAGGCTCAGAAAGTCCTTCAGAGAGCGTAGTTTTATTGGGTTGGAGATGGAGTTGATATTGACTGTTAAAAGGGAGAGAGCTCCCGGCTGACGGTCAATGGCAGGCATCAAAGAACAACACAGAGAAAGTAACGTCAGATGAGGTCATGGTCGTATGTAAGGAGGTGCGTAAAGATCGAAACTGTAACCCTGCTACTCCACCCCGGATGTTAAACACAAATACCAGACAGCTCATGTGGGAACGAGCCCACTCAATCACACATTTCGTCGTCTTCGACGTCAGCCCAGTTCAGTCTTCCCCCATCGGCGGGATAGTCAGAACCAGGCGGTGCAGACGGCTCAGTCGCAGCGGTATGTGAGAGGGTGCGAGTGCGCTGCAGCGGCTGTTCGCTACCGTGATCGTTTTTACGTTTTGCAGGGACTGCTCCCCGATCTCGTGAGGAACTAATGAGTGCTTCTAATTGGCGAGCAGTTTTGCGCATACCGTCCGAGCGGTCAGCGGAAACAGAGCGTGTAACTGATGAGGCCTGAGATTCAGCCTCACTGCTGCTCTCACGTGGGGGACGTATGACGCCCTCCTCCTCCGCCTGCTGTTCTTGGCTCGCCTTCTTGCGCCTATGACGACGCCGGGGGGCTTAGCGTCATCTGCCGGTGGGGGTGGGGTAGGAAGAACTACCTCCATCTGTTCTACAGTGACAACATCACTGGCCTCAGCAGGCGCACTAGTCGCCGCCGGTGTTACTGCCACTACGGGCGTCTGGGCCGAGACAATCTCAGTAGGGCTGTCAATAGTTGCACTAGGTACCGTTTTCACCTCTCCTGACGGACCCGGAGTCGAGTCGTCAGTTCGCTCGGCGGTTCGGTGGGCAGCACCCGCCACTATCTCGCTGAGAAGAGGCACAAGGTTGTCACCTTCCGTGCGTTCCCGCGGCAGTTGCACAGGGCACCGGCGCGGGCATTCCACGCGTAGATGCTCCGTGGATTGACAGAGGGAGCATGTCTGTGGTTGCCCTATATAGGTAACCTGTGCCCTTGTACTCGCAATATTTAAGTATGACGGTATGTGCTGGCGGAGGTCCATACGAACACTGCGGACTCCGCTGTTGCCCTGGAAACGGTAGGCACTGCCCCATTTTTCATTCGTGATGCTAAGCACCGTGCCATACCGCGACAGGACACGGCCGATTACTTCATTGGGACACTCAGGGGGTACGTTAAATACCCGCACAGTCCGTATCCCAAAGCCAGATGGCACTATATGCACTGTTCCGACTGTTCCATCGAAGTAGCTGAGCGGATGCCATACCGCGACAGGACACGGCCGATTGCTTCATTGGGACACTCAGGGGGTACGCTAAATACCCGCACAGTCCGTATCCCAAAGCCAGATGGCACTATATGCACTGTTCCGACTGTTCCATCAAAGTAGCTGAAAGGATATTCGCCCACGAGTGCCAGGCCACACTTTTCGTATTTCTCTTGGTCGAGAAGTTTCACGAACAACGAGAATAGTACAACATCCAGTTGAAAGGTGTCTTCGATTTTGGTAACCCGCGGTTGATATTTGTTTAACCTCAATGGACCACCCTGTATATCACGAAATGGCGCGTTTCGCCTGCGCGAGCGAAATATTTTTTCTGTGACTTAGGGTTGCTTCATGGCGAGCGTAGATAAGTAAGAAAATCGGAATGCGATGACTTTGTTACGAGACAGGATAACGAGAGGACGTGTAGGAAATGTGTGCAATGAAACAGACATTGTTAGCCGCCATATTGGATACTTTTTTTTTTTGAACTTCACAAGTGACATGTAATGATAATGTGCAGTTTAGTTACGACCATAATACAGTCTGTTGCATTTCAAAGGTAATTGCGCGTATTTAATTTTGATCAAAGGATTCTGTGATGAACTACTATGTATAGGACTTCGAACATTTGGTGATCGATGTTTGCTGTAGAACCTGCTTCAATAACACTGTCAAAACCATAGAGAAAGTTTTTTCTGCTAAAAAGAACTCATTTCACTCGCAGACAATCATCGAACGACCAAATGCGAATGGCAGTGTTCCAGTTCGAGAAGATCCTATAGAAATTTTCATTCTCTTACATTTCAAGAATTTTACAGGCAACCGTCGGAGACGGCAGCTGCTTCTACACCACAAGTGTAACTTGTCTACGTGTGCGAAATTACGTATGCTGTGGGAGTAGTTGGCGCCGATCGAAAGTGCCCTTCAGAGACATACAAACAGACACTACACACTAGTTCTACAACGATTTTTATACTACCAGCTTGACAAACATTAATTCTTCTTTTGAGCAGTAAAAAGTAGCTACGCTCAGTTCAGCAATAAAATAAAGTAGCCTAGCTATGAATAAGATCTAATACTCATGTTATTCCTAGCTATGCATACGTGACAAGGATGAAACGTATTTTATTTTGTTTTTGACATGAGCGTAGCAGCTCTAAATTCTGACCATAGTTTTCTCATAATGTAATTTTACGATTTCTCAAAATTTCATTCTGTTGATGACACCCGTAGTAGGTATCGAAACCGAGGTCAATTGTATCACACAGTTATTTGCAACCAGTTGGCCATATAATTTCTATATTTCACAGCGAGAGATTCCACTGCTTGTCTTAGTGCTTGCCAAACCCTACCTTCGTCATCAAGATCGTCGGATCTCTCCACAGTTGAGAATGTTTGGAGCATTATGAGCAGGGTCTTCCAGGTAGCTCGGGATTTTTGACCATCTAACGTGCCAACTGGGCAGAATTTACCACGTTATCCCTCACGAGGACATCCAACAACTCGATCAAAGCCAACCGTCTAACTGTTTGCATAAAAGCCATAGGCAGAACAACACGGTATTGACATACTCAATTTGTGAGTAAATCATCCATTTTTTCTGAAACTGTAATAATTTGTTTATCTGTACTTCAGCCCCATTCGGTTAATTTATTCGTGCTGTTTTTTTTTCATTTTATAGAATGCACCTCCAGTACTGTATCATTGTACGATACACGGTTCAGATGATACGAGGAAGTAAACATTGAGATGAGTGAAAAACTAGTTTTTGTTTAAAATGGATCGAAGAATAGTCAGACTATTTTCATGCAGTATTTCGTACTGGGAACAATCAACGACTCCCATCAAAATTTAAGCTTAATTTCAACCCGTTTACAAACTATTTTCTCGCTTACGTGCCTGATGTCAAATATTTAACAGTAACTCATTTAGACGTTTGAAGCAGTGATATACATGGGAGTTCTATTCTTTGAAGTATCGGGGGTTTATTGCTGAGAATATAAACGAGCTTAGTAGTCATTGGTTGAAACTGGCTTGAGGCAACCCAGCAGGCTAGTCTGTACTGTCCAAGTGTCTTCGTCTCATCAAACACAGAAATCTACAGGGCTGCTGTAAAGTAATGCGTCCCAGTTTTTGTGAAAACTGATAATCTTTTCAAATGCAACAAACGATATTAACATTGTACATCTTCATTCTCCATCTCTGCTTATTAGCAGCCCTGTATTGCTTTAGAGAAGGTAATATGGTAGCGTGCAACGTAAGTATGTCGGTGCGTAAAGATCAGCGTACTGTAATCAAGTTTCGAATTCGGAAAGCTCGACCACACACGGAGCATGCTCTTCAGCGCGACAATGCCAAACCACACAGGAGCGCTGCGACATATGTAAAAACCAGACGCCTTGGGTTCACTGTCATCGATCATCCTCTATATAATCCCCACTTCTCCTCATTAGATGCCGGCCGCGGTGGCCGTGCGGTTCTAGGCGCTCCAGTCCGGAGCCGCGCTGCTGCTACGGTCACAGGTTCGAATCCTGCCTCGGGCATGGGTGTGTGTGATGTCCTTAGGTTAGTTAGGTTTAAGTAGTTCTAAGTTCTAGGGGACTGATGACCACAGCAGTTGAGTCCCATAGTGCTCAGAGCCATTTGAACCATCCTCATCAGATTTTAATCTGTTCCCAAAAATTAAAGCACGCCTTCGAGGGCTTCACTTTGACAGTGGTGAAGCGGTGCAAGCATAAGGTGAGGTTGCGGCTTCGGCAACGATGTTTATTTATATATTTATTTTTTTGAAATTTTGAAATTTGTTGTAAGATATTATGGCACCAAACTGCTGAGGTCATCGGTCCCTGAGCTTACACATTACTTGGTCTAACTTACGTTAAGAATAAAAGAATACCACACATATTCATGCCCGAGGGACCACTCGAACCTCCGACGGGGAAGGGGGGGGGGGGGGGGGGGGGAACCACGCGGACCGTGACAAGACGCCTGTGACCACGCGGCTACCCCGCGCGGCCAGGGAACGATGTCAAACATTCTACAGTGGCGTCATCAATAAACCGGTTTTTCGTTGAGACAAATATGTTCGTCACCAGGGTGACTACGTTGAGAAGTAAATGTGTAAAAATGAAAAATAAAGATCTAGAAACGAAAAATAATGACACAGAAAGTTCATCTTTGAGAACATTTCTATGGCGAATAGCGGATTTTTTTATTACCTACAAACGAACATGAACAGTCACAAACGCAAGAAACTTCTTTTTTTACGACAGTAGCGTTTGTGGAGTCGTAGCGCCTCCCACCGCCTACCATCATGGTGGTAGGTCTGAAGATAGGTTAAAACAGACCGAAACCGATAACCTCATAAAAAAGAAGTTTCTAGCAGTTGTGACTGTTCATGTTCATTTTTAAACGTACAATGTTGATAACGTTTGTCTTTCTTTTCAAAAAGTTTCGAGAGGTTTCACGTAAAAAATTCGCAGGCATTACTTTTCAAAGGGCACTCTTACATTCTGCATAACCCACATACTCAAGTCCCGGCCATGCTTTCCATCTACGAGGGGCGTTCAGAAAGTAAGCTCCGATCGGTCTCGAAATGGAAACGACTATGAAAATCCGATAAAGCTATGCACAGATGTGTTGGGTAGTGTCTCTAGTATAACCCCAGTTAGCATCACGTCGCTCTTCTCATTTCTGAGCTCGCAGTGAGTGCGTAAAGATGTCTAGAAAATAGTGTCTGCCGCCAAGTACGAGGGCCTGGTGAGAAATTTCGCCTGAAGCTATGCAGCTAACATTACATAACTGTCGTGCTGTTTCTTCTTCAAGACAATTCTCAGCCGCATTCTGCAGGGGCAATGAAGATGCTCCTGCATCGTTTTCAAATTGAAATGTGAGATTACCCACAATACAGTCCGCAATTGTCTCCCCCTGAGTTTCATCTCTGGTCACATAAACCGCTGTCTTTGAAGACAACATTTTGACACAGACAACGAGGTGTAGGCCAGCGTGGAGAATTGGCGGAAAGCACTGGCGGCTGCCTTCTATGATGAGGCTATTGAAAAGTTGGTACAACGCTATGACAAAAGTCTAAGTCAGAACGGCGACTACGTAGAGAAGTAGCTGAAAGGTGTAGCTAATTGTTACAAGTAAAACATTTCTGATGTTCACTGTGGTTTCAATTTGGCAATCAATCGGAGCTTACTTTCTGAACAGGCCTCGTACAATGTTTACTTCCTATTTTTCCACCGATGAAGAACTATTTCTTGATACTTCGTCATGTACTGATTGTGGTTCCCCAAATTGCTTAATTCAAATCCCAGATACCTTTGAGGAGGACGAGACTGATTTCCTACCTAATCCTTCCCCTGTTCTATAAACCTTGATCTTTCTTTCCCTTCCTTCCTTTCTTGTTCAAATAGCAAATCTCATCTACTTCATTTAGAGTCTCATTTCCTACTCCAGTTCCCTCAGCATCAGTAGATTTCAAGCGACGGCTCTCCATTAACCTTGTTTAAAATTTTACCGATGTTCGTCTTATAATCTGTTTTTCAAGACTACGCATTTAGTTCCACCGTATTTGAAGTACTTTGCTGTCACTGAAAGAAGAACTGCCGTCAGCAAAACTTAAATTAATTATTACTTCTCCGCGCACTTTAATGTCTTTTTCCCATTTTGTCCTTCCTTCCCTATGCTACTTACTGTATAAACAGATGGTGTAACGCGAATAGTACGCTACAGACTACTTGTATCTCCATTTCACCTGCTGCCTTCTTCTCGTGACAGTCGACTCTCACAACTGCAGTCTGGTTTCTGTACATATTCATACAAATTATAAAAATGTATATACGTATGTACGAATGCATGTATGCATATGTGTATGTATGTTTCACATTCCCTGTAAATCACTGCGCCGATTTCAACCAAACTTGGTACACATACAGTATACTGTCTGCAATGAATCACTACGGGGTAAGAACCACCCACCTACCACAGGGGTGGTGGTGAAAAAGCAGAGTAGTTCGCGACTCGAGAATTCTGATATTCAATAATCCTATATTAAATAATGAGAGCACTCAGAGAGTGCAACAAACTTTACAGATAATTTCAAACCTTTAAGAAACTACTGCTTGATGACTATCTCCACAAAATGCTGATGGGGAAAAAGTTTGTCTCTTACTACATTTTCTCTATTCACGCACTAAAACTACCACATGACACATGACGTTCTAATTTATTACTTCTTTACTACTAACTGTATTCCTGACTCATTTTGCAGACAGTATTCACATGTATCACTGAATGTACGAGAAAAATTACATCATTGTACCACACTTGTCATGAACACCAAATGTGTGAAAAACTGGCGCATCATGCAATCATGCAAGATGTTTAAATTTGTTACGTTGTTGCTACAAAATCTATTCGCAGCACATTACGCGGACAGCATCCACATATGCCGCTGAAGAGGATCTGGCAGAGAAAATCCCCAACCCGGCCAGGAACCGAACCCGGAACCCCGTGTTCCAGAGAAAGCGACACTATCCCCAAGACCACCAGCTGCGGACACATATGCCCCTGAATGCACCTGACAAAACATATCATATTACAGCGTCGTTCAGGGGATACGACGTCATAAACATTAGGCTGAGTGTGAATGAAATGGCAGGGAGAAATTCTGTAGACATACAAGTTAAATATGTGTGACATATGTTTGACATGTGCGTATGTGAGTAAAGGCACAGACAAGAAGCTCATACTATGCCCGTGGTACAATTTTAATCAAATTTGGTAGATATTGTGTACTGTATATTGAAATGGGGACCTATAAACGACAGAGAGGCTTCGTTCCGCTGTAGCCTTCAGTGGTTCACACCCCATAACAGGCCACAGCAGTCCACAGACCCCACCATCGCCCCACACCGAACCCAGGGTTATTTTGTGGTTCGGCCCCCAGTGGACCCCTCCCCCTTACCGAACCAGACCACATTCGCCGAAGTGGATGGAAAACCGCCTTAAAAACCATAGACAGGCTGGCCAGCACACTGGGCCTCGACACTAATCTGCTGGGGGCATTCCTACCGAAGACCGGCACACCTTCCTGCTCGGGATGCAGCGCGCTAAGCCGCGCGGCTAGCTAGCGGGATTGGGACATATAATCGTATTAGTTACAATCTGAAGAGAAATACTGGGGGGGGGGGGGGGGGGTAAGAACTTCCAGCCTCCTATTATGGTGAGTGTGACGATGTGGAGTGAGAAGGGATGAATGAGGAGATGGACAGACAATGAGGGGGAAGGATGAGATACACAGATAGGGGGAGGAGCAGCAGGAAATAAATAGAAGTTGAAATGGATAGAGAGAGGAATGAGGAGCAGATGGACACAGACAGAAAGGAGGAAGAGATGGACAGAGAATGCAAAGAGGAGAAGATTAACAGGCAGATATATGGGGTACGAGAAGATGAACAGATGGAGATGGAAGAGGGAATGGACAGAGAAAGAGGAGGAGAAGGACAGAGAGAGGAGAGGAGGAGATGGACATAGAATGGAAAAGGGAGGAGATGAATAGGGAAAGGGAAGTAGGAGATGGACAGAGAGAGGAAGAGATGGAACTAGAATGGGAGAAGAAGTTGAACAGAGAATCAGAGGAGGAGACTGACAGAGAGAGCGAACATTAGGAGGTGGAGTAGGAGTGGGGGTGAAGGAAATGGACAGAAAGAGTGGGTGGAGGAGATGGAGAGAAAGAGGGGGTGGAGGAGATGGAAAAAGAGAGGGGGTGGAGGAAATGAACTATTAGAAGAATGTAATAAATACATACCAAAGCCACGCCTAGTACTCAGCTGGCTGTAGATAACTTAAAATATTCAAAGATCGTATTCTAATCAGCTTTATAAAGTTTTTTACACAACGAATGCTATAAGATTGAGTTTGCTTCAATTCAATTAATTCTATCATATACCAGTGATGCCAGATACGTTTAAGAATACGAAGAACGTACTCTTAAGAGAGCATGTGAAAGTCTAAACAAACGTTGCATACTATCATCTCAATCGTTTGACTTACACAGTAAGACGAAATGACACAAATGGCAATAGACGAACACAAAATGAGCACGTCTATTGACTAATATATTTATTGTGACCATCGTGTTTGGAGATAACCAGGTCTAATAGCTAATCTGGAGAACAGCCTACGTAGCAGTGTTAACTAACAAAAATACGCATGTCAACAGTTGGAAAAAAACGTCCCTGGAAGAAAATTGTTACGTAGCGTTGGAGTAACGGTCATTAGTGGGACAATGGAATATGTAATAATTGTTATATCTGGGTTGCACTGGATTTGTGAACAGATTTAATGGCAAGTTGTAATATAATATTCAGAAACAAACGTATTTTTTAATTGTTGTTGTGGTCTTCAGTCCTGAGACTGGTTTGATGCAGCTCTCCATGCTACTCTATCCTGTGCAAGCTTCTTCATCTCCCAGTACCTACTGCAACCTACATCCGTCTGAATCTGCTTAGTGTATTCATCTCTTGGTCTCCCTCTACGATTTGTACCCTCCACGCTGCCCTCCAATCCTAAATTTGTGATCCCTTGATGCCTCAGGACATGTCCTAACAACCGATACCTTCTTCTAGTCAAGTTGAGCCACAAACTCCTCTTCTCCCCAATTCTATTCAATACCTCCTCATTAGTTATGTGATCTACCCATCTAATCTTCAGCGTTCTTCTGTAGCACCACATTTCGAAAGCTTCTATTCTCTTCTTGTCCAAACTACTTATTGTCCATGTTTCACTTCCATACATGGCTACACTCCATACAAATACTTTCAGAAACGACTTCCTGACACTTAAATCTATACTCGATGTTAACAAATTTCTTTTCTTCAGAAACGTTTTCCTTGCCATTGCCAGTCTACATTTTATATCCTCTCTACTTCGACTATCATCAGTTATTTTGCTCCCCAAATAACAAAACTCCTTTACTACTTTAAGTGTCTCATTTCCTAATCTAATTCCCTCAGCATCACCCGACTTAATTCGACTACATTCCATTATCCTCGTTTTGCTTTTGTTGATGTTCATCTTATATCCTCCTTTCAAGACACTGTCCATTCCGTTCAACTGCTCTTCCAAGTCCTTTGCTGTCTCTGACAGAATTACAATGTCATCGGCGAACCTCAAAGTTTTTATTTCTTCTCCATGGATTTTAATACCTACTCCAAATTTTTCTTTTGGTCCCTTTACTGCTTGCTCAATATACAGATTGAATAACATCGGGGAGAGGCTATAACCCTGTCTCACTCCCTTCCCAACCACTGCTTCCCTTTCATGCCCCTCGACTCTTATAACTGCCATATGGTTCCTGTACAAATTGTAAATAGCCTTTCGCTCCCTGTATTTTACCCCTGCCACCTTTAGAATATGACAGAGAGTATTCCAGTCAACATTGTCAAAAGCTTTCTCTAAGTCTACAAATGCTAGAAACGTAGGTTTGCCTTTCCTTAATCTTCCTTCTAAGATAAGTCGTAAGGTCAGTATTGCCTCACGTCTTCCAACATTTCTACGGAATCCAAACTGATCTTCCCCTAGGTCGGCTTCTACCAGTTTTTCCATTCGTCTGTAAATAATTCGCGTTAGTATTCTGCAGCTGTGACTTATTAAACTGATAGTTCGGTAATTTTCACATCTGTCAACACCTGCTTTCTTTGGGATTGGAATTATTATGTTCTTCTTGAAGTATGAGGGTATTTCGCCTGTCTCGTACATCTTGCTCACCAGATGGTAGAGTTTTGTCAGGACTGGCTCTCCAAAGGCCGTCAGTAGTTCTAATGGAATGTTGTCTACTCCCGGTGCCTTGTTTCGTCTTAGGTCTTTCAGTGCTATGTCAAACTCTTCACGCAGTATCATATCTCCCATTTCATCTTCATCTACATCCTCTTCCGTTTTCATAATGTTGTCCTCAAGTACATCGCCCTTGTATAGACCCTTTATATACTCCTTCCACCTTTTTGCTTTCCCCTCTTTGCTTAGAACTGGGTTTCCATCTGAGAGTTGTCATAGACTAAATAAATTACAATATTTCTGTATCAGATTTGTCTTTAGTTGTCATAGACTAAAGACAAATCTGATACAGAAATATTGTAAGCAATGGCTGTCTGTGTACAAGTAAACAGCCGAAGACTAGTCCAAGCGTAAGCAGGTCTGCCGCAATGATCTAAAATAGTAACGTACTAAGAACCTAACAATAGCATCCATAGAAAGCGCAGTACTAGCTGTAAACTGTGGAACTGGTGCCAGCGCTGGCATGAGCACGTGATGGAGCAAAAATGGAACAAAAGGAATCAGCTCAGATTTAGACCGGGACGTTCATACTTAGATGCGATATTTACTTCAAGGAATATCTTGGAGAAACAACGATTGAAAAAAGTTTACCATGACTTGCCACAAAATAGGACGTAGACCAGTACAATACGTGTAGGCGTTCTGCACACATTGCTACCATATGACTAGAGCACTGGATGTTAGAGGCTCTAACAAATTATAAGTTCGTTGGCTACGCTGGTGTCAACGGGCCAGCCACAGACCCGTCGCATTACCCGACTACTGTTCCGCTGGTCTCTTGGTAACTGACAAAGTTGCAGGAAGGATATGATTAACGATGTGTGGCAACCGTTCAGAAAATAAAGATCTCAATTAGCTGGCAAAATCATGGTACAAAACAACAACCAGACACATCACAGGACCACCTATGGCTTGATGTACACTTACCACACATAGCGGGTTCAGCGCCTCAATGAGCTTTAGTTGCAGTCGACAACTTGCATCATTTTAAAAAAACTATGGCGTTCAATAAGTAATGCAACTTTTTCATCGGGATCAATTTCGGTTGAAAAATGCGGAATTTGTTGGGGACATCATAGAATATTCCCACTTCAGCCCCAGTAGTTTCACGAAACTCCGACAAGTGCCGGCGCTATACGCAGCTTTCAAAATGAAGTGCAACGGGGGTCCGTCCCAAGCAGAGAGCTGTAACTTGCTTTCTTTTGGTGGGAAACCATAGCATCGCAGGCATTCATAGGCGCTTGCAAAATAACTACGGAGATCCGGCAGTGAACAAAAGCACAGTGAGCCGTTTGGCTAGGCTTCTCTCTTCATCGAAACAAGGTCGCAGAAACCTGTCCGATATCCCTCGTGCCGATTGGCCGCACGCAGCTGTGACTCTTCCAATGTTCGAATGTGCAGATAGTCTCATTCGAGATGATCGACAGATCACATTCCACACCTCGCTGCACAACTGGACACCTCTATTGGTACTGATGACATATTCGTCGACCAGTTAGGGTATTCAAAGCTGTTTGCGCGCGCTAGTATCCTCGCCGCCCAACATCTCATAAACAGCAACAGAGTGCTGTCTGTGCGGAATTTCTTGTGCGCTACAAGGCTGATCGTGACAATTGTTTGTCTAAAATTGTCTCAGGCGATGAAATATGGTCATCACTTCGAACCGGAAACAAAGCAGCAATCCATGAAATAGCGCCAGATCCCTCTCCTCCGCAGGAAAAGTTCGAACGCGCCCTCTCAACTGGTAAAGTGATGGCGACTGTCTTCTCTCAAGGGGTTATTCTGTTTGATGCCCTGCCTCATGGTGCAATGATCAACTCGAAAGGGTATTGTGGTAGCCCCAGGAAATAGAAGAAATGACTTCGTGTTCATCACTATAAAAAAATCAAACCAACTTCTCCTTCTCCATGTCAACGCAAGTTCTCATGCAGGTCTGCGCAGAGGAGAGTAGCTCACAATATTTCACTAAACTGTTCTTCGTCATCCATCCTACAGCCCTGATCTCGCACCTTGCGACTTCCATTTATTTGGCCTAACGAAAGATGTTCCCAACGGGAAGCGATACGAGGATGTTGGAGAAGTTACTGGTGCAGCAAGACGTTGGTTCCGACTCCAGCCAGTCGACTGGTACCTGCACTGTCCTTTTCTAGAGGAGCGACATTCGCTCAAGTGGGATATACAGTTTTCAATAACAACTGTTCATTACAAGAACTAAGCTAAATACAACCTCTGAGAGTAATGTCTACGGTACTTGAGAACTGCGATGTATTCATGATCAGGAAACATTAAATGGTTCAAATGGCTCTGAGCACTACGTGACTTAACTTCTGAGGTCTCAGTCGCCTAGAACTTAGAACTAATTAAACCTAACTAACCTAAGGACATCACACACATCCATGCCCGAGGCAAGACCCGAACCTGCGACCGTAGCGGTCGCGCGTTTCCAGACTGAAGCGCCTAGAGCCGCTCGGCCACACCGGCCGGCATCTAATAACAAACCAGTTAGGGCTATGGCCCTAAAACTGGCAGCCTATATTTTCATAGGCAAGTATGTCGATACTTTTTCTTGATATGTGGAAGTCGTTAATGATATTCTTTAAATATTAATATATCGGACTCCCGATATTTTCACAAATGTCGATATTCCTAGTACACAGTTATTTGCCTCTTATGTTTACAAATAACCTCCTAGGATGAGGCAGGGGTTGTAACTGGCCTGTCAAACATGCATGATAATGTGGTGGGCGAAACATGCAGAGGGCAGCCCCACATACCCCACAGTACCGTGCGTTCGTACAGGCCTTCCCAGTAAGCTGGAGTAAGGACGTCGCATTGAACAGAGATTATCTTGAAATATAGTGTTTTGTAGCAAAAAGAGTGTGGAGTAATACGTCGTATTGGAATCCTGAATAAAACCAACCTGCATAAAGAAAACAAAATTTTGCATAACTTACTGATCGCCCCTCGTGCGTAAACTCGTGGTTCCTCGCATCCCGTCAGCGAATATTCTGTCTCTGTGTTATTAGGCTTACTGTAGAGGTATTATGTGCCGCTGTGAGAAATGGCCTCTTCCTGTGCATCCAATTCCTGACGTCCATTGTATGCAATTTTCTTCGGAATGTTCACCCCAAGTCTGCCGGAGTGGCCGAGCGGCTCTAGGCGCTACAGTCTGGAAACGCGCGACCGCTTCGGTCGCAGGTTCGAACCCTGCCTCGTGCATGGATGTCTGTGATCTCCTTAGGTTAGTTAGGTTTAAGTAGTTCTAAGTTCTAGGGGACTGAAGACCTCAGAAGTTAAGTCCCATAGTGCTCAGAGCTATTTGAACCATTTTGTTCACTCCGTAACTGGTTGAGAAGGGTCTTCAGTCACTGACAGCCACATTCCCGTGAGTTTGAATCCGATTCACACCTACAGAAAGTGTCTCCGTTCCCTGTCAGTTACGATCTTCTTACGACCACAGTTCTTGTGCGGTGTTACATGACTGCGGGTAGAGCACATTCGCCACAGGCACGTTAGGCAACTTAATTCGCAGTCATGGGGAGTACAAACACGATAACTCTTTTCTGCCATTCTGTCTCGTCTCCACGGCGACCCTTGTTACTATGTTTAATTCAAACAATGGAGTGTCACGTAGGCACCACTTCACAGATAATACTAACGTCAACGATGGAACGTCACAGGTCCGTCCGGCACCACTTTTACAACGTATACAGCGCCTCAAAGCGACCAGTGTGCTTTCTCGGTGTGTGAGTAACATTTCGTCCAGTACAGTTTTGAGGCAACGACGACCAGGAAGGAGACTGTACGAAAATAAATAAAGAAATATCCTGCGAACCGTGGATGAAGGGTAACAGAGATATTCCAATTTCTTATATTTCCGAGAAGTATTTGACACTTGCGCCACTGCAGACTGTTAACGAAGGCACGGCCATAAAGAATAGGTCGCCAGATACGTGAGTTGCTCAAAGACTACTGAAGTAATAGAACCCAGTACGTTGCTCTCGACGGCGGGTGTTCATCAGAAACAAGGGTATCGTCAGTACTGCCCCACGGGCATGTGATGGGACCGCTATTCTTTTATTTATACACAAATGACCTGCTGGTCATGGTTATGGGAGATCAGCAGCTGTTTCTTGATATTGCTGTGGTGTACGAGGAAGTGTTCTCGTTGAGTCACTGTAGGAAGGCACAAGACGATTTAGCAAAACTTTCCAGCTGGTGTTACAAATGGCAGCTAGCACTAAATGTAGAAAAATGTAAGTTAATGCAGACGAGTTGGAAAACCAAATCAGTAACATTCGATTACAGCCTTAGGAGTGTGTTGCTTCAGGCAGTCACGATGAGTAAATATCTAGGCGTAACGTTGCAAAGAGTTATGTAATGGAACGAAAATGTAAGGATTATAGCAGGGAAGGTCAAAGGTTGGTTTCGGTTTATTAGGAAACTTTCAGAAAGCGTGGCCCATCTGTAAAGGAGACCACATATTGGACACTAGTGCTTCCCATTCTCTTGATTTGTTACTGATAGATTCGATCAACACGTAAATGTTATGATTAGGCTTCAGGAATTCAGATGGGAATCCCTGTATGAGAAATGCCTTTCTTTGCTGTAAACTCTATTGAGAAAATTTATAGAACCGTCATTTAAATCTGACTGCAGAATAATTCTACTACCGTCAAGGTATATTTCACGTAAAGGCCGTGAAGATAAGATAAAGTAGTGTTTGTACAGAGGCATATAGACGCTCGTTTTTAGTGGTTCAGGGTACCCCCCTCTACACACATGACGCTGGCTTGCCGAGAACGTATGTAAGTACGTATGTATGTAGATATGAAAACCGGCTACTGGTTGTAGATATGGTCCAACTGCTCGCAAACTCCGCCTCAGAAATCGACCGGTGCAGCATATTCAACAGTTTGGCAGGGGTAAAAAAATGACGAAGCTTTTGGTAGTTAAAGCGTCTTCGCTGCATGCTGCTACATCAGATAACTTATTTCCCACATATTTTTATGCACTACATAGTAACACCTATTCATTATGATTTAGCAGGAAAGCATATAATGTGTCGTTCTAGTTTAATAACTCTGCCATATACATATGGTGAATAAATGGAAGAACAGTGGGGGATTGTAGCAGACAAGCAGCTTCTTTGCCCACTCCAAGGCTGGAAACCACTACTGTTTCATCAGGATGGAGGCCGAGGAAACTGTGTGGCTTCGTCAGATGCAATGAAACAATATTAAATATTACTTCTCTTATTCCTCAGAATACATCTACATCGAGCATGGTGGGTTGCCCACCCATTCAAATGGCTCTGAGCACTATGGGACTCAACTGCTGAGGTCGTTAGTCCCCTAGAACTTAGAACTAGTTAAACCTAACTAACCTAAGGACATCACAAACATCCATGCCCTAGGCAGGATTCGAACCTGCGACCGTAGCGGTCTTGCGGTTCCAGACTGCAGCGCCTTTAACCGCACGGCCACTTCAGCTGGCGCCCACCCATTGGTTCGGAAAGCGCTTCCCAGCAGTTTGTCTGCTACAGATGAAACTATGACCGTGGTGCCTGTGTCTTTGGATCGCACACCATCCTGAGAATACTCTGTCCCTCTCTGGTCACTGCCCATGTTGTCCCATCAGCCATGCCACGATGTCGTGTTGAACGCTGTTCGTCAGATGTCGGTTCCGTAGGCTGTCTGACCTGAATTATGTTGAAGTTTCAGAGCAGTTGGTGCCGTGAACTGGAACGGTGTTAGTAGACTCGTCAATAACGCATCAGTCGCAGTTTCAGTACTTGAAACTGGTTCAGAGTCATCCATGGATGACCATGCATTATTTTACGAGGTATAGAAATTATTACTTATCTTTATTTGATTCATCGGAACGATACAGAATAGCGAGGGCTATAGACCACACCAACTGAGAATAAAGGTAAACTTTTGTTTGTTTTAAACGTACTATAGTTCGCTTGGTCTTGGAAGGCCAGTGACACAGTTAAAGTCGGCTTTACAGCGCTGTTCCAGGCGTTTGTCGGGACTAATTACGTAACAGTATTTTGTTTCGTTTCTGTGACAACGCCTCAGTGTTGCTGAAGTTCTAGGAACCTAACGTCTCTCGAGCGGTAGTGCACGCAAATTTTTGCGCCTTGCGGATGTAAGTTAGCAACAGTACTGCCTTCTTTCAGGGATCATATCTCTGTGAATGAGGTACTGGTAAGTTTTATAAATATTTGCTTTTAAAATCGCACTTTTAATGACGATTTGCAGAACGGTGTTATGGTTTTAATTTTGAGTTGCAGCATTTTTCTACATTGTTCCCCTTTTGAGATAATGCTGTACCAGTTCGTCAGACATAAATATCCGTAAATGATACTCCATAGGACGTTAAAGGGTAGAAACAATCGAAACGACAGAAATTTCTCGTATGATTATCAAAGACAGCAGACCCTATTTTGGTGGTACAAATTGTACAGAAGTGCGGTATGTGTAGGGACTTCCTCACCCGAAAAACTCTAGTATTTATTTTTAGTTCCAAGAATTAAACTGGTAATTAGTCATTCGTAGATAATAAAATGCCACTCTTAAACGTGATATTTTGTGATTAAGAATCAGACTGCATGCAACGAAGGTTAGATCCGAATGAACTCAACCAAATGTGGTATCATTGCTTATTGATCTGGGATCGTTGCACCCTATGTCTAAAGTCATCTGTGAAAATAAAATCAAGATGCTTGTTTGCTATTAATATCTTGCACCTTCCGGAACATAGCATTGGTGTTAAAATTAATTCGATCCTCACAGGAAGATAACACAGAATGGCTTCCTGCGATTGCATTACTCTATGACAAAGTCGACGGCACGTGGTTAATCCGATTTGCGTTAGTTTCGCCAACTCTAAGAAAGTGCGTTATCTGAAACTAACGCCAAAACGCATCTTGGCTTCTGCAACACGTGGAAACAGCATTACTGGTTTCCCATTGTGGTACACATGAAACGTTGTAGTAACGCCACAGCACTCTTGTCCTTCCCATTTGGGAATGTGTGTGTGTGTGTGTGTGTGTGTGTGTGTGTGTGTGTGTGTTTGTTTTGTCCTTAGCGTAAGTTAGTTTAAGTTAGATTAAGTAGTGCGTAAGCTTAGGGACCGATGGCCTCAGCAGTTTGGTCCCATAGTCCTTACCACAAATTTCCAATTTTCCCAACCGCGTGACCTATCGGCGTCGCCCGCACTCGCCTCTGGTGTGAGAGTGAGGGCGCGAATACACTTCGCGAACGCTGGCGGAAGTTGCCGAAGACTACCGATGCTAACGACAGCCACATGAGCGCATGTACTCTGGCCACGCAGCTGGCACAGCGGAGTGAGGGCTTGTCCACAGCCACGCAGATTTTACGCGCGTGCACTCACTCGCACAAAGGTTGCGAATTTGAAGTGAGGGCATAAACGATGCGCTTCGCTTAGCACCAGACTTGAGCGAATAACGAATACGGATATAAATTAGTGTTCTGTATTCGTGAATATCAAATATTATTTGAAACGTTAATCACTAAGACGAGTTAAAACACTTATTCGTCATCTGTGAATGAAAGGTGTTCGACATAATAGGTAAATCTGAAACCTAATTGCTTCATAGCCCCAATTCTTTGTCATTTATTAAATGAATGCAATTTTGATTTCTTTTTAATTAGTTTTTCAGAACAACTCTTTTTTTTAATGTCTCATCAAGAGCGTTATTTGAATTACGGAGATTTACCGCTATGACACTAAAAAAAAAATAAGTGTTACTCATGCAGTCCACTCGTCAATTCGTCTTTAATGATGACTTAGATGTGTGACTTTCTGCTCATAATCTTCTTGCAAAAATTGAGAAATCATAAACTACATTGTAGTTTTTGGCAAACAATGCTATGTGAATACACTTTTACTTCATTTCTCAAATCACTTTCCGAATGCGAGCTCACATCCCAAAGACGTTCGGGCTCACATGCGGTTCCTCTTCGTCGAAATGTCTTGGCTCAAACTCGTCTAGTCTTTGAACCGCACGTGTCCCATTACACAATTTAGACACTTGTGACCCTTTAGATAAATTGTCTCTCTGATGACACATTTGCGAAATTGTATGAAACGAAGTTAATGCAACATATAATAACAGTAACAGTAATATCGGGAACTAAATTTGTAGGCCACACAGTTGCGATTTGGTTAGAATAATGTTAATTCAGAAAGAATACTAATAGCGAAAGTGGACGTATTTAGAATTACTATTACACTCGAGCGCATATCCATTTGACACAGTTCGATCATTCACAATCTCATCGCGAAACCCAAGTCCAATACTCCGCCACGATATTTACACGAAAAGTTAAGAGTTCATACCAGGTGCGCGGCTGCTCACCTCTTAGAGACTAAGTCCCGCGGAACCACACAACGCGAACTTTTCTAAGTCGTTTCACTTCCTAGCTGCCTAAAGACCAACTGTTCGCTTTCGCTTCTCAATCCGAACTATACCCTTTGGTGTCTCTAGCCGAACCGTCCGCTTTCGCGTCTTCACCAGCACTTTGCCCTTTCCCGGCCATGTTTCCCGCATGCCGAATATCCTCGCTCAACTGACTAGGGTAGTTCCCTTTCTTGAAGCCGTCCATCTGATTGGCTATAGCTTATTCTACATTATTTTACATTTTAACATATTTAAATAATCAAAGCTAGACCACTTTCACGTTGTAAATAAAATAACAATAATATCATTACATAATAAACGTTAAATTCTTTTACATAAAACCAATACAATTTCCTTCTTAGCTCTGAATGTCACAGCCAGTAGCCTTCCACCAATGTGATTTCTGATAAATAAATAAATAAATAAAGAACAAAAGCAACTATTATGCACTAAACTTTACAACAAATATTCTATTACCTAATAATTCAATGAGGTGTCATGCTGTCATTGTTCAATGTGTTTTGCGTGGATTAAATGATGATCTGATGTTTAACAGAAAATGCTGATAATTTAAATTTACTGTGTCTTTTAAATAAATAAAGTTACACAGTGACATTCACAACGTTTGTCATTTTTAATGATGCGCTTCTATATGAAATGTCGATCGTTAAGATCGACTAAAGTGTTCAGATTATAGGATTCCGGTCTTCGATACAAAACTTGTTAATTTCACTTTAACATTAAATCCTAAACTGCCATAGACATGATCAATATTAAGGTTTTATTGGGATCACCATGAAAATTTATGAAGGATGATAGATTAAAATTACTGTGGTTTCACTCCGTGCATTACTAAAAATTAAACAGTTTCCATGACTGTTCCCCTTTATGGCCAATCTTAGGTCCGTCATATTTAACACTGCTACGGTTCCCTGGCCACAAACGCCTTCTACTGGGTTTGCCTATGACATAGGTTCTCGTCTCTCTCACTCGCACACTACAGCACTTACACATCAATAGACAACAGATGCTTGTGAGTTTTCCCATCTGGAGATGAACTGTGACCTTTGTGGCACATGGTCCTGGACTACAGGGTTCGTGTCACACTTTCTGTAGGCTAACTGCTTCGGCCATATACTTAAGTGAGAGCGCAGTGCTCGTTAACTCACACAGATGAAATCTTCTTTTTACAGCATAATGTTTGAAATGTTGCTTTTTTGAATAATTAATAGAATATGCCCCAATCGTTTAATTAAGGCTAAAACACATTAAGAATTAATTTTCTATGTGTAAATAAATCTGCAAAATAAGGAGGAAAGGTCACGATTTGATGTAAGGCAGTCGCCGTAATTTCGTTTTAGATTATATAAAAGCTGGAACTGTGAGCTCTCTCTCTCTCGTTTGTTTTGGATGGCTGTTTCACAAAATGTAAGTGTCTCTCTCGTATCTGTAACTTCTGGCTAAATAATTACGCTAATTTGATTACAAAAGCCATGTTTGAATTAAGAACTTACTTTCCTATTCCATTAATTGCAAATCTCAATTTATTTTGTTACATTTTAGAACTTTTTCAGGCTGCAGCGAAGGAGAGTTGCCGGAGAATTGTTTGGCGGCCACAGTCGAAAGCTACTACTGTTCAATCGGCATTTACTGTACAACACTTTTATTTCAGTGTCCCTGAGATCTTTTTTACCGATCTTTTCTATCAATACCCGGCAAAGTAATTACTCAAACTGCGTAATTTTGACATAGGTCAGTGGCCTCTAACCAATGCCGTCGGTCAACGTCCTCGTCGGTCTCATGGGAATCTGATGTTGGTTGGCGGAATATAATTTCATTATCAACCAGTAAAAGTTTTCTGTGCACCATTCTATCATTTCAGAAGCTTTGTCACCAGTAAAAGCGATAAATATAATATTATAATATTTTTTAAATATCAATAATATTATATGTTGTTCGAAAATCGTGATCCGATTTCCTTGACGTTTCTTTGGCTATTATATACCTGAAGGTTGTCATCAGCCTCCCTTGTTCATGGACAGCAATAGAGGTGAATTATTTGTTTTTAAATCGTAGGAGAGAAAATGGTTCAAATGGCTCTGAGCACTATGTGACTTAGCTTCTGACGTCATCAGGTCCCTAGAACTTAGAACTACTTAAACCTAACTAACCTAAGGACATCACACACATCCATGCCCGAGGCAGGATTCGAACCTGCGACTGGAGCGGTCGCGCGGTTCCAGTCTGAAGCGCCTAGAACCTCTCGGCCTCTCCGGCCGGCGTAATGGAACAGTTGAGCATATTTTGACTGTCACGTTGTAGTCTTCTTGAACATGCATGACATCTCTTAAAAATAAAAATTGCATTTATACAACATACGAGGTGTGACAATAAAGTAATGAGACTGATATGAAAAAAAAAAAAAATGTTGCTTACCGTTTTAGTCAAGTTTAGTGTAGTCTCCTTCAAAGCAGTTCCCTTCGACTGCACACACTTTTTTCCAGCGCTTCTGCCATTGATGGTAACATTTCTGGAACTCACCTTCCGTAATATCCTCCAAGACCCTCGTCACAGCTTTCCGGACATCTTGTGTTGTTTAAAAATAGTGTCCCTTGACCGCCGTTTTGACTCTTGGAAATGGAAAAAAGTCGCATGGGGCAATATCTCGTGGCAGTACTGAAATTTGTTTTGAGGTTAAAAATTGCTGTACTGACAGAGCAGTAAGAGATGGCCCATTAGTGTGATGCAGAATCCAGTTATCAGTAATGTTGGCTCGGACACGAAGAACTATTTTACAAAGTCTTTCTAAAATTTCTTTGTAGTAATATTGGTTAACTGTTTGTCCAGGAGGCACCCAGCCTTTATGAACAATTCCCTTGGAATCAAAGAAGCACACAAGCATGCATTTCACTTTTGACTTTGACATGCGAGTTTTTTTTTGTCTGTATGATCCCTTTGAGCAAGATTGCGAACTTTGGCGTTTTGTCCCTGGATCCTACTGAAGGTACCAACTTTCATCACCAGTGATAACACGGCTCAACAATTCTGGGTTTATTTCCGTTTGCTCTAGCAGATCGGCTGCCACATTTTTTCCGTGTTTCTCGCTGTTGTGGTGTGAGATTTTTGGGGACCATTTTTGCACAAATCTTTCTCATACCGAGATTTTCAGTTATTATTAGACGAACCGTTCCTCGATTGATGTACAGATGATCTGCAATCATTTTCACGGATAATCCTCGTTCAGATCGTACGAGTTCACACACCCTGGCCAAGTTGACATCCGTCTGTGAGGTTGATGGTCGTCCACTGCGGACTTCATCTTCAACATTCGTTCTGCCTTCACTAAACAGTTTATGCCAATGAAAAACTTTAGCTCTTGACATAATATCCTCTCCAAAAGCCTTATGAAGCTTACCGTAAGTTGTCGTCGCGTTTTCACCCAATTTAATGCAAAAAGAAATGGCATACTGTTGCGCAATATAATGCGATTCTATTTCCGTGACGAGAGACACAAACATGTGTTAACTTATTACAACACAACTCACGACTGAGCAGTTGCATCGATGTGCTGCTTGGACTAGAAGCAGCTTATAGACCAAGGTCAAAGATATTGCGCCTATGCGAGGCTGCAGGGTTGCCACATCTTGCAAAGAAAATCAATCCCATTTATTGTCGCACCTCGTATATAATCTTTTAATCAATCAAGCAGTATAATAATGTTGAAAAATTACCATATAATGTCAACAACTACAGGGAATGTCCAGTTTCCACCCTTTGATGCAATATTGCGTGTTAATGGAAGCTAAACTACGCGTTTAACAGATTACTTGAATGTTTTTCTTTTTCACTGTATTACCGTATTCTAAACCAGTCGAATGTTATTGAATGATACATCCCATTTAAGAAAAACATACTGACTTCTCTATTTCAACAGCAAATGAATGAAAAACATTACCAGTTCAACAAAATGTTTGCTCCTTTGCGTAATATGAACTGTACGTTTTCTTTCGCTGTCGTGAACCGTTTATGATATGGCCAGAATTTACCCATTACCAACTGGTTCCTTGTTCAAACTAGACATTACCGCTAACACTAATTGAGTACAATATGTTTTATGTAAGCACCTTTGTTTTTCCATTCGGACTTTAACCAGAATTGCTTTACCTTTCGCCCAGTACAGGTATAATATTTAAATATGTACAGGGTGATTATAATTAAAGTTAAACTTTCAAATCGCTGGTTAGAATGACATCAAATCGCAACGGAATATTATCGGAGAAGGGGTAAAACATGGCAGTAGAAAAGTAAATAGTTACAAAATGTAGCAATAGATGGCGCTTAAGCATCATAATTCAATAGTGGTCGACTACAAATGACAAATGAATCCTACAACAATGCCTAAATTGTACGTTTAACGTTATACAAACTGTACTACTCAGGGTCCATGGATGTACAATCGTGAAACTGTAAGTTATGTAAGCCCATCCACCACGCCAAGGTCGTATTACATCGGATGAGAAAAATCGCTTTTTAATTGTCCTGAGGCCAAAAACCGTATAAAAATCATCAACCCAAATCAAATCGCAGTATTAATTTCCGTGTGACTGGCGGAAAACATGTTCAGTATGCTGTCCATAGTTTTCTGCAACAAGATGAAATCGAGAAACAGCGTGGTTCCCAACTTATCGACGTGTTTTCGGGGTCACGTTCACAATGCGTGCCTTCAGTGCAGCTAAGGTTGCTATCGGAACACTGATCTCTTTATCTTTCAGGTAGCCCCACAGCCAAAAGTCACACGGATTAAGATCAGGTGATCGAGACGGCCAGGTTGTAGGGAAATGGCGGCTGACAATTCTAGCATTTCCGAAATGGCGCTTCAGCAGCTGCTTCACTGGATTTGTAATGTGCGGAAGTGCGCCATCTTGCATAAAAATTATCCCATCTACGCATCCACGCTGCTGGAGAGCTGGAATGAAGCGGTTGCACGAAAGGCACTCACAGCGCTTAGCAGTGACGGTACAGGTAACAGGACAGGAACCAGTCGAGTCTTCGATAAAAAATTTGGCCCTATGTTGAACTCGCACCACACAGTGACCTTTTCAGAATGAAGTGGTACTGATTGATTTGCATGTGGATGTTCATTTCCCCGTATTCGACAGTTCTGTGGATTTGCATATCCTATCAGAAGGAAGTGGTCTGTCCACAAAATCTTCCACGGCCAATCATTTTCCTCTTCCATGCGAGCAAGAAATTGTAAAGCAAAGGTCTCTCTTGTTGGAAGGTCAAAAGGAAGCAACTCGTGCACATGGATAGTTCTGAATGGATAGCAAAGAAGGATGTTTCGTCGGATTTTACGCACCGTGCTCATGGGTACGTCCAATGTTCGGGCAATTCTCCGTGCACTACACGTTTGCACAGCACTACTCGTCTCCTCCTGCATTGCTGTGGCCACTGCTTCCAATGATGTCGAATCAAGTTGTTTCCTCCCTCTACCAGGTTGAACACCAAAAGAACCCGTCTTTTCGAATTTCGAATCAATTTCTCCAGACCCACGGGAGTCATCGGACCAACGCCTTTCTTCAGACCCTTCAGCGACCGGAACTCCTGCTGAGCGACGTAAGCACACTCATAATCCTTCTAATCCAGTTTTACAAGCAGAGCGCGATCCTACATTGAGACAGTCATGGCGAACGTCGCGGACGCGAAAGGAGGAAAAGTCGTGTACCAACCGTGTTTACACTAACTTCAATGGGTCGTGCGCCTGGCAAGCGTTTCATTTGCGTATTCTGACACAAACAGCTCCATCTATTGATGAATTTTCACACTATTGTTTTCTTCTGCCATACGTTTTCCTCCCCCTCCTTCAATATTCCGTTGCAGTTTGTCGTCATTCTGATCAGAGGTGTTATTTCTACAGCGTTTTGAAAGTTTAACTTTAATTATAATCACAATGTATAACACTCCTTACAAGTAATACTTTGTAAACAAAAAACCCAAGAGACGAAAAACTTTCGATATACCTGATGTTAACGACGTAGATTGAACTTTTGTGATATTTGTTACAAACTGACAGATACAACGTAGTAAAATTAGAAGTAATTCGAGAGGACTGGTAGCTTTTATAATACATTTTGTTTTGAGTGAGAATCTTCATAATATACCATTTTGATTCATAATTTAACTCAGACTTTTTCGTTCGTGGTATAAGAGGTATCACTTGGATGCTGCGGATCGTTTTTCTGCCTTTTTTTTTTATAGTAACGCAAAAAGGCAAAAATGAACTTTACGAGGTACCACATGTCAAGGAGCGATATGTGGAATACAGTATAACAAACAAATACCACGTGACTCACATAAAATTATTCACCGCTTTTTTCTGGGTTGTCACTGCAACTTCGATAAATTGATAGAATGACATTATTTCCGGCAGGATGTTATTTTAACTGCATACTTTGTTACACAGTAGTGGCTTATTTCGAGCAATGTGTGTTTGTATGTGGAATGTAATGTTTGTTAGATACATTTGACGATCATGTGTCAACACTCATCTGCAAATAACCGTACTAAGTGTTTTGAGAAAATGCAACATCCGGTTTGCTTGATGGGACTCTAATGGTTTTGACGTTCGTCCAGTTCTCGTGTGTTGTTATGCTGTAAGGTGTGCTTAATGAAGTTCTCATTTATAGTAACTTGCTTTGGCGGAAATTATATCCTTCAGACAATGATTTATGATTACGCGAAGTTCTTTATTGAAAGTTTGTGTAACTGTACTAATTTGCAGAATTGTCCAAGCATTTAATTTAGTTCTGCCCTGAAAGTTACGTGTTTGTATTTCGTATTGACTTATTTGCTATGTCATTCCAATTAAAGCACATAACAATAACGCAAACTGCATCATGCAAGAATTCAAAAATACTTTTTTTTGTTTTTATACTGACTACCAACTACTGACAGATCTGATACGATTATTAATAAGCAATTCAAAAAATAAATGTGTGATCTTACCCCTGCATAAATGAAACAGATTTATCAACCTATATATTATGTGTTCATTTACTACGAGTTTCAATTGCTCATATCATCATCTTACCAAAATTACTTTTTCTTTGAGGTTAATGGCGAGAACAAACGTATTCATTCAGCAGTAAGCATTCCAAGGCGTATATTGTAATAGTAATCGCATGTCAGAATTACAATGAATTTGCCTCATGCAGTTCTACAATTCTGGTGTAAACAAACTTAGTTTTTTTTTTTAAAAAAAAGAACGTTATTGCGTATATCACGATGATCAACGAATTTGCGAAAGCACTGTAGCCTTCGTCTAGTGAGCCCCTGGCCTGTACTCATCAAGATGAAAAAGAGCTACAAAAATATTTTGGGGACTCAAAAGTTCTAAATGGTAACATGATTCCGCAACTGCCTGAATTTGTAACCTAATTTGTGACATAATCCGTTTTGGCTGACAGGTCAGCGTCAGACATTTGAACTAAAGAAAGTTTCATCAGTGACATAGATTAGTTCAAATCAGAAATAATTATATAATGATTTTGAGAAACCAAGACTACTCAGAGGATTAAGCAAACAGCCAAAAAGATTTTTCTACGGTGTCACTGTAGCGACTTAGAACGTTAATGTACTGATCACTAGTACTACTACTACTACTACTACTACTACTACTACTAAGATGCAATTTGTCAAGATTTCTCAAAACCTCTTCTTTTAATTTTAGGCGCTGTGTAGTTTCCACAAGCTTCACTTCAAACGTTTCAAATTCACTTAATCGTTGAAACTGCAATAATACAGATAAAAGTTATAAAGTCATCCAGTTGTGGAACCATGTTGTCATTTAGAAAATTCGTAGTGACTGAGAGCCCACAAACAAGAAAATAAAAAGAATCTAAAGTTATTTGAGGAGAAAAAGTTAAGCGCCGCATAGTGTATATCATAAGAAGGACTCGACCAAACATTGAACCTTGTGGAGCGCTCTACAGTGCACACATGCTCAGGCAGACGAGGGGAGGGGGAGAGAGAGAGGAGGGGGGGGGGGGAATTGCGGCTCACCGTGGCGCCTGCGGCTGAGGGCCATGCGGAGATCATACCGTGGTCTACCTGGGAATCTGGAGCGCAATCTCGTCCAGGCTGTCCGAGGGCGTGAGCGGCGTACGCTCGAACAGCCGGCTGGGTGCCAGTGTCAGCGCGTTGGTGTAGCGCCCGCCGCAGCCGATCGTCGTTCCGTCCCCGCCGCCTCCGCCGCCCCCACCACCGCCCCCGCCACCGTTGCCTCCGCACATGCTCCTGCCGCGTCGCATCGCGCACTTCTTCTTGCGCTTCTTCGACTCCTCCTCGCGCCGCAGGTTGTGCAGCCGGAAGAAGAACAATGACATTCTGCAAAAACAGCCGCCACACACCAGGAGCCCACCGTCAGACACGCCAGTTTCTCTACCGTGCGCAGCTCATCATCTTATAAACAACGCTGTCTTTGAGACTTTGTCAGAGTAAAACTGTGTGCCCGACCGGGTCTCCAACCCTGAAATATGTGCCTACGCAGGTAAATGCTCTACCGACTCAGATGCCCATGCGCAAGGTCAGAGCCCCGATCCAGCACACAGTCGTATTCCGCCGAGAAGTTTCAAATCAGCGGACACTCCTCGCAGAGAGAAAACTTATTCTCGAAACGCTGTCTGTGTTTATATTTTTATAAACATGCATCTTACAGTTTTACGGTAATAATCTCGCACGCTTGGCGTTTTTCTCGATTAGCACGGGTGTACAATTCCGCCAGTCAGGGAATCTTCGAGATCCACGAGCCAACCTGAGGAATGCGAAAGTGTTTCCAGCAGCAGGTACCCTGACGACACTGTGACAGGTGACACCATGATAGCATTTCAACGTATATCGGAAAATCTGTTGTGATTTCTGGGTGGAATTATTCTAAAATAATATAATAAAACTAAACTATATTCTTACACAGACCTTCAAAAGTCTCAAACGTCTGTTAAGTATTTGTGAAGACTGAAGCGATGAACGAAAATTTGTACCCAGGCCAGAATTAGAAACTGGGTCTCTTCCTCAATAGGCAGATGCGTTAGCCATCTGCGCCACGCTGTCACAGCGGCTTTGCACAACTGTACGGACTACCCTAGCAAACCTCCCTCCTTAATCCAAATTTCCGTTCAGGAGTTCATTGAGGAGAGAGGCGTGCTAGGGTAGTCCGTACACTTGTGCTAAGCCACGGTGCAAGGATGGCGTAGTGGGTAGCACATTTGCCTTGTGAGCAAGAGACTTGGATTCGAGTCCCCGTCTTGTTACAAATTTCCATACATCGCTACAGTCTGCATATACACGGTGTTACAAAAAGGTACGGCCAAACTTTCAGGAAACATTCCTCACACACAAAGAAAGGAAATATGTTATGTGGACATATGTCCGGAAACGCTTACTTTCCATGTTAGAGCTCATTTTATTACTTCTCTTCAAATCACATTAATCATGGAATGGAAACACGCGGCAACAGAACGTACCAGCGTGGCTTCAAAATGTTCAAAATGTCCTCCGTTAGCGAGGATACATACATGCATCCACCCTCCGTCGCATGGAATCCCTGATGCGCTGATGCAGCCCTGGAGAAAGGCGTATTGTAGCACAGCCGTACACAATACGAGCACGAAGAGTCTCTACATTTGGTACCGGGGTTGCGTAGACAAGAGCATTCAAATGCCCCCATAAATGAAAGTCAAGAGGGTTGAGGTCAGGAGAGCGTGGAGGCCATGGAATTGGTCCGCCTCTACCAATCCATCGGTCACCGAATCTGTTGTTGAGAAGCGTACGAACACTTCGACTGAAATGTGCAGTAGCTCCATCGTGCATGAACCACATGTTGTGTCGTACTTGTAAAGGCACATGTTCTAGCAGCACAGGTAGAGTATCCCGTATGAAATCATGGCGGTGAATCGAGGAAATACAGTACATACTGACGCAACTAAAATGAGCTCTAACATGGAAATTAAGCGTTTCCGGACACGTGTCCACATCTTTTCTTTATTTGTGTATGAGGGATGTTTCCTGAAAGTTTGGCCGTACCTTTTTGTAACACCCTGTATACATCATAAAACAATATAATTGCAAAGGCTGTTTAGTGGGAACCATATAAGCATTTGCAGGCTCTTTTTAAAGTTAATGCTCCAGTGCAACTATTTTATACCCACACATTTACAAAATTTCAGTATCTGGAACATCAGAGCTTTAGGTCCACCCTCTTGCGGGTAACTTTCTACTAAACAGCTAATTATGATGTTGTTCTCATTGGAAAACCTTTTCGTATCTGTTGGGGAGGGAGTCCACATTTTTGCAAGGTTTTTTCCATAGTTTATTTTGGTGTGGGCCATTTCTGTCGATTTTCGGACGTCCACTGAGTATGGGAATGTCTTTCTCTCAGATCCAATAGACGCGCGAAATTAATGTCACATGTCTCCTCGGAAGAGTCTCTGGCCTGTACCACGGTATTCTTGGTACTGTGCCCCTGACTGAAGCACACGTCAACCCCTTTCTGTGCTGCGATGTCTGCCACTACATTTCCCACTGCTTTTTTGGCGGTTACGAGGTGATTAATTAGAACGATTCTTAACTGTATCTGTTTCAAACAAATGACTGAAGTCCGGCTTTTAGTGACTCTTCAATATTCTGTGAAAGCGACCATTCATTCCAATCGAAAGATCCTGTGATCCTTACTGTCTTCCACTGAGGGTTGCAATGTCATCAACTAATTTTATCATTGCTATACTTCCATCCTAAATTTTATTCCCTCTCTTGAACCTTTTCTTTCTGTCACCTTGCTTACACCATTTTTAATCCGAGTACTTTGACTTTGGTCTTTCAGTATTACCATTTCCTCTTGGCTCTTGTACATACTGTGTATTACCGGCCTTTCCCTGCAGTTTAAATATATTCTCCTAAGAATTTCAAACTTCTTGTATCATTTTGCGTTTTCGACAGTTTTCTTGGTTGACAAATGGAAGGCTCTTTCACTTTTTCTTAAATCTTGCTTCCATTATCAAGTACAAAGTCAGAACGACCTCTACGGAGTCTTTACCTTGCCTGAAGCCAAACCTGATTGTCGGCTAACAGAACTTTAATTATATTACTGATGATCTCGGTTATCTTTCCCTATCTTCTGTGTATTATTCTTTTCAGAATCACGGTACGTAAGCTAATATGCTGGTTGTCTGACTGTTGTCGCTCTGTCTTTCTTTGATAGCTTTTGGTTTATTTCGGTAATACCATTCCGAAAGTTCGATACTAGTCTCATGAAGTCTACTCAATAATTTGAATATGCATTTGGCTACCACATTCCCCAACGATTTTAGAAATTCTTTTGGAACGTTATCTATGCCTTCTGCCTTGTTTGATCGCTGGTCTTTCAAGGACTGAGTGAAACATTGAGTCCATTACGTGTCCCAAATCGACTCTCATTTCTTCTTCTGTAACACAGCAGACATTTTGTCCCATTAATACACGCTTGAGTGTATTCTTTCCATCTATTCGCTCTCTCCTCTGCTTCTAACAGAGACTTTCCTTTTACCCTCTTGAAGTTAAATCTTTTGCATTTAATTTAACCGAAAATAATCTTGAGTTTTCCAATACACTGTGGCCTCCCACTGCAGGACCGGCATCCCCTGAGTGTCAGCAGTGGTTCGTCATGGCTATTTCAGCGTAGCAGTCCTTCGGCATAGAGCGTTCCTAGCATGTTCAGAGAGCGATCTGGCCACTCTAGATGTGTAATCTCCACGTACTCGAGGTATTGTTCTACCACACCAGGCCACATCCTCCAGGTATTGTTCTACCACACCAGTCCAGATTCTCGGGACATTGCCATGTATCGCGTAAGTAGCCGGTCGTAGTTATGCTGGGAATAATGTGGAAGGGTACACACGCTCGTAATACGAGAGCACTGAAATGAAAATACTGGCATCACCATATGGGTTCCTCTCCACAGGAATGAAGCAGTTCTCTACAGCGACAAAATGGCAGACCATTTTAATGATTCTTCAGCTAAACCGCACCACATTTACCGTCCGACTGTGGGCAAGACACTCCATTTATGTTCTTACACCATGCCTTTGTATCGATATGTGACGCTGAGGGAATGCAGTAAACATAGAGTCCAGAGCATTTGCTCTGTAATGTTTGTACGTCATCATATTCTTCAGGCAGGACAGCGGTCATCCCTAAGGGTTGTCATATGTGGTCGATCTTGCCAGTACTGCGATTCATTCTTTCCCTTCACACACACACACTCACAAACATATATTACACTCACACTTTCGATGTCCCATCACCGTTTAGTCTGTGCGACGTTAACTTGAGACTATGGGATATCGTGGATCTCGAAGATTCCTTTATATATGGACGAGAGTGTACTATTTTTTAACTCGTTTGTTATTAGCGAGCTCTTTAGTGAGAGACTGCGTTGTCTAATGACATACGGTAGAAATTGTAGCACCGATATGAGTGGATACATAGCTACATGCCAGTTTAACAAAATGTTGACACTGACTGAAAATTTATATACATACGCTTACAAGTTTGAAATATAAATGTATCACTTACCAGTACTTCTTCCAAAAGAAGACAGTGCAGTATAGCACTGTAGAGTGTTTCTGTAGTACTTAGTTATTGGTATGTAGCATTCCAACCACTGCAGTGTCAAAGCACTGATCTCAGCACGTATGTACCCATCCCTCCCCTACTCACGTGCTGAGCTGCTGCTACTATCCAACATTGCCGTCGGTAAGGAGTCACCAGGAAAGATTCAAAACAATGTCTTCTGTTGTTCAGCTAAAAGTTTCAGCCAAGCCATACCATAGCATCAGTTTTCCGTTCTTACATTTTATTTTCTTTGTTTGCATTGTGGGTTTGGATTTTGATTATTTTCCTTTGTCACACTTTGTCGGTTTAAGTTTTCGAACGCTCTCCTGTTTATGTTAGAGTTACCCTGAAAATAATTTCTCGACACTTCTAAAAGGTAAAGGAACATAGACTTTGACAAACGAATGTGCGCTCCAGAAGATACTGAAGACGTTTCTGTCGTATGTAAAAGTCATTGCAGTGGCTGATAAAGAACATTCTGACTTTTATCCAGCCAATAGTCAATATTCAACTGCGAAAATGATTTGTAATGTGCAGATCATGATACCTTATGGGCACTCTCCTTCAAATCTGTCTCGTAGTAACCCGATTTCACGAAGACGCTCATAGTACGTTGCTGGTACAGGGTTGTTCGCTCAGGTCGGCAAAACACACATGTCGGCGATAGCACTTCAGTGTTATTTAATGCGCATACTGCTATCCTTTCTGCACGCACTAATAAAAAAGAAGTCATTAGAGAAGGGGAACAAGGTCGCAATCTTTCAAGGATGGAGAAGGAAATCAGCCATGCTCTTTCCAAAGAATCATTCCGAAATTTGCCTGGCGTCATTTACGAAAAACCTAAATCTGAATGGCCGGATGCGAATTTTAACCGTCCCATTGTGCTAATAATTGCGCCACCTCGTTCGTTGCACACATGATATTATCCCGTAGCAGTTGATGTGCACTAATTATGTGCTGGCCAAGTGTCAAACGTCCCGGCACCATCACGCAAAACCTAGCACCTGGGAATCCCGTTGACACTTCTGCAACGGAATTATGATAACGGTGTTGTGTTCATTACAAAAATCATGAAACGCATAATTTTAAATGGGGGTTTCCATTTAAGATTCAAAGGTTACCCCCGCCCCATCCAAGGGGACGGTGGCTGGAGATGACTCGTAGTATAATTTGATGTCCTCCTTTGAGCTTACGAACTTATCTCACCCACTATTTTTGCCCGATGTATAGTTTTCGAGATGATCTCATCCGAAACTTTAAATAGACCACCCTGTACAAAGAACTACAGCGTAATATAGAAAGTAAATAAAATAAATATGCAACGAGACGAACAGAAATGACACTTTTATTCACAGCCAGTAATTACACTTAAGTAATCACTATTCATTATGATCACCTGGACATTACAAACGGTCCGCAGCTCGTGGTCGTGCTGTAGCGTTCTCGCTTCCCGCGCCCGGGTTCCTGGGTTCGATTCCCGGCGGGGTCATGGATTTTCTCTGCCTCGTGATGACTGGGTGTTGTGTGATGTCCTTAGGTTAGTTAGGTTTAAGTAGTTCTAAGTTCTAGGGGACTGATGACCATAGCTGTTAAGTCCCATAGTGCTCAGAGCCATTTGAACCATTACAAACGGCGAAACATAATTCTTGATAGGGTGTGTGATCACAACAGACTGTCTACAAGTTTGGTAAGGAGCTCTTGCGTTAGGGTGTTCCATTCCTCTAGCAGAGCTGCTGACAACGTCTGTATGATAGTTGGCGCACGTGGACGTGCTGCAGTAGGTCTCCCCAGCTCATTTCACACGTGCTCGACGGGCCTTAAGTCGGGAGAACGGGCACGCTAGTCCACTCGCCGAATTTGCTCTCGTTGCGGGAGGTCCTCCACCTGCACCAATTTTTATCCGTAGAAGTGAAGTCTGGGCCGAATGCGCCCTTGAAGAGGTGCACATGGGAAAGATGTACAGTGTCACAACATCGCTGACCGGTGTGTGTACAGTGTTTGATGATTTGGAGATCAGTACTCCCATGCAGCATTATTAATGCCAAATCGTAATAGCAGGACCACGAAAATTCAGATATTCGACATAGCTGGCCGGTCGCTGTGGCCGAGTGGTTCTAGGCGCTCAGTCCGGAACCACGCGGCTGCTACGGTCGCAGGTTCGAATCCTGCCTGCCTCGGGCATGAGGGTGTGTGGTGTCCTTAGGTTAGTTAAGTTTAAGTAGTTCTAAGTCTAAGGGACTGATGACCTCGGATGTTAAGTCCCATAGTGCTAATGCCATTTCAACCATTTGACAAAGCTTTGGCGAGATGTAGGAACACACAATGCGACTAGTAACATTGTCGAACATGATCGTTTTGACTGTCCAGGTGATATGGTGTTGGGAACCAAAATGCTTCATTGGCGTACTAACTTCCAAATCTTTGAACACGGTTCACACATTAATCTACTTTACTGTGAAACTGTACTCCTCCCTATGGGCATCTTTTCAGGGGTGCATTCGACCCAGACTTCATTTTATTGGGTGGTAATTGGCGCAGGTTGATGAGCTCTTTAAATATCAGGCGAATGGCGTGGCCTGCCCTTTCCTTCGGCTTAAAACCCGTCGAATACATGTGGGATGCGTTGGGAAGACGTATTCTAGCAATTGTAGAGGAATGGAAAGCTCCACTACAAGAACTTTTACCAACCTTGTGGCCAGCATGGAGCACGTTGTTGTACATGAGCTGCTGTTTACAGTGATTAACACACTACTAATGTACAAGAAACCGCCGTCAATGGCAATGACTTCGCTGTAATTATTGTCCTTGAATAAAAGTGTCTTTAGCGTGCGTCTCATTGTGCATTTATTTCAGTTACCTTCTGTACTTCACTGAAGCAGTTGTCTGTCTCTATGTATGATCCAAGACTCATAGACCTACGTCACTTGACACTGAAATATCGTGCGAAAGTTACTTTCCTTCTTAAGTTTTGGACACCAGTATACTAGAAAACCTCCTTTTCCCTTTAAGGCACTAGAGAAACTTACATCTATTGATCTCAGTCTCGTGCAGCAGTAACGCACAATGAGTTCTTCGATCTACGTATTCAGCGAATAGGGAATGGTCTATATGTAAATGTATGGTCATCTTTGTTACTGCGGTGCCAACCGCGATAAAACCGGAAACGTATGAAAAGCAGGACAGGAAAGAAAATGCCTGGTAATGAAATCTTTCCTGAAACATATTCAGTAAAGAACAGAAGTAAATATTTTTCGTCCCAATGGAGCCACTATATCAGTTTTTTTCTATTTAACGTCTTATTCTCCTTATTCTCACTAATTGCTGGTACCTATGTGGGAGTCAATAGGCGTTCCTTATAAATGCTCATTAGAGTCTCAGTGTTAAATTACTTTTGTACTATCGTATAATTTTTCAGTCGTTTATGGATAACACTTACTGCGATAAGAGAGATTATTCTGTACTTTCACAGTTTGAAATTTCTCGTCATATCCCATTAAAGCAATCTTCTTAGTACTATAGGACCTTCGCTAACCTACTGACAGCTGCACCATTGGACGTACATCGTAGTGGAAGGCAGCTGGTATTCCTGTCGCTACAAAAAGCTTTCGAAACCGAAGACACTAGTGCTTTCTCGAGAAGCACCTCAGTTGCTGGGTGGGCCACGTTGCCGAACTTCGAATAAGGAAATATGTCCAGCATGCTGGATATGGTTTTAGCTGACGTATATCACACACATATATACAGAGCACTCAACCGAGATAGTTTGACTGTGTTCACTCTGAAAATTATAGATAAAGTTTTTTTTCTGATAGCGCAGAAACGTATACGCTGCTCGAATTACGTAAAGTCCTTGTCTTATTGCTTCGTCTTTTTCATTTCTTAGTCTAGTGTAAAATACCCCAAAGCGAATCATGCGGATTTTAAATGCCAATGTCGAAATAAGCTGTAGCTTCTTTTTCTTCGACGCTACAATCTGGAGGCGGTAATACTTTCATTGTATTTTTATCTTCTGTAGTCAGTAACCAATAGTGTGAACAATTATGCGTTAGAAAAAGGCAAGGGCTGTTATTTACACTACGTGTGACTGGAATAGTCAGCTTCCTACGAGGATTTATGTACATTAAATTTTTCCTGCTGTCCAGTACATCAAATACGACACTCGTCTACTGTTACTGCAGCGTCTACACAAGATAGTAGATCATCTTTTTATGTACCATTTAGGCCCTAGGCGTACTTCATCCAGTGCAGGTGACTCTTTCTTCTCGTTTTTATACGTTCTATATGAGCGACTCCTTTCATCACATTTCATAAGTTTTTAATTTTTTCTATTCGTCTATTATTTAATCTTAATTATGTTGTACTCATTATCTATAGCATGCCATTTACAAATACATCGTGCGTGAAATGTATCAGATGAAGTACAATCAGATGTCTAGCCATGCAGCTAACTATAAACATGCACATCCTGATGCACACAAACATGCTTCATTGACTATTATGCAAACATGCTGAATTAGAAACCATAAGAAGTGTGCTTGCTGTACTAAAATTGGTGTCTCATCACACAGTCAGCCAACTATAGTTTGTTAGGAGATAACAGAAAAAAAACAGTTTTCAGTTTTCGTTAGATAATACAAATTACATATAGATCATTTGAACCACGTGTTTATAACGAGTGATGAGTTACCATGACAATTTACGACACATTTGTCTCTGAAAGTGAGCTGTATAGCTAAGAGACCTTTTAGGAACGAAAAAAAATGTCACCAAAACACATACAATTAGCCTTGCTAGTATTAGAAGTCATATCCGTAATGAGCTGCAGAAATATGCTTCACTGGCTGCCTCAAGATTTCAAGCTGTTCTTCACAGATTATCTTCTCTACAGCAAAACAGGTAGTAACGAGTGTTTGCTGTCTGTACTGCACTTGAATCGCTGCGAGTGAAGGAATTCGAAACCGATAGCTAACACCCATTTCAGGGTCGAAGGCAGTTATCTCGTTAGGACATAAACCTGACCAAAAATGAATGAAGTACTTTAACTTCTCAACGGTATGGATACGGAAACAGTAAGACAAATCAGATTCTTCAGTTGTGCTAATGCTCAATCATTAACAGTAGATTATTGGTATATAATGCAAGGAAGACATTTGTCGATAGGTTGAAGTTCTAAGTAGCTTTTAAATGACGCACGGATTGCTAAAACGGGAAAATATTGTCAGAGACCTGAGGTACGAGTTCCTTTGCGTGAGTTGTTACGGATGATGTGACTCGTACAATTTCCATCTAATGCCTGCAGAGACAGAGACAACTAGAGGTGTGTGTACGCGTAGGAGACAAGAGGACCACGAGCCTCTCGTGAGAGCTGTGGTCGCAAGTTTATACATTGGTGGCAAGTCTCTCGGCGCGAGCCACATGCTGTCGGTTTTTCCGGCGAGCTCAGGGCGACACTCAAGCTGACTGGGAAGGGCACTGTTGAGCACTCGGTATTGTGAACGCACTCGCGAACAGTGTGGCTCACAAAATGGTCAGACGAGGATTTGTGTGGACGAGTTTTCTCTCCTATTGCACCATGAGCTCGCAAGTATGTACTAACCTTAAGTAGCAGGTATTCAGAGCCAAAATGGAAACATTTGGATCCACACACTGGAACGACATTTACACTTTAGATACCATGAAGTACAGAACGCCGATCTGCATCATGAAAAAGTAAGATTTTCAGAAGGATTTTTAAATCAGCGAATCTTATATATAGTCCACCCCGGTAGCTGAGTGGTCAGCGCGACGGACTGTCATACCAACGGGCAAGGGTTCGATTCCCGGCTGGGTCGCAGATTTTCTCTGCTCAGGGACTGGGTGTTGGGGTGGCCTAAGCTTCCCCATCTCATCCCCATCGACACGCAAGCCGCCGAAGTGGCGTCAACTCGAAAGACTTGCACCAAGCCTACGGTCTACCCGACGGGAGGACCTAGCAACACATCATCATCATATATATAAATCTGTCTGAATTTGCTGATGCTTTCATTATCTCTTACAGGATGTTTCAATGCCATTAATTTATTGTCATAGCCGAGCTCTGACTGCATCACCAGTAAGTTACAGAATGACCTCCACAGCATTTAAAACATTCCACAACAACCAATCACAGTTAAGTTATATAGTACAGTAGTTTTAATTGGGAATTTCAAGCATTAACTTAAGAAGCTGCTGTAGTCTTTGTATGTCTGTCAGGTGTCGGAGCTAGGGTAAATTCTAAGTAATTAGTACTGAATCCTAAATATAACGACAAAGCACACGGTCTCTCAAAGAGCCACTGCTGTGTTGTAACTAATGACCGGGAGCCCTCGTTTCTGCCGTGTCTTTAGTAATGACACCAGTCATCCTTCTCAGATCATCATATCACGCATTGCGTTCCGTAGCACATTAATACCGTAGATAACGTTTAATCTCAGCCATCTCAGTTGGGTGGTCGAACGCAATTAAATGTCCTTTTTTTAATATAGTATTATCTCCTTTCCTGGTGTATGCTGTGTTCGGCTTGTAGCAGTTCCTTCCAACAAGACATCTTGAGCATTGACCCTTAGAGGCACAAGAAGCCGTGGGTTAAGAAGAAACAGTGAGGCAAATCGATGAAGTGGAGTGTTATTAAAAGTGTAGCCTCAATTTAGATTCTTCTTGTTGCGCTCTTCAGTCGTAACCGGTTTTGATGAATGCTCCTTCATCTCCCCATATCTACTACATCCATTTTAATCTGATTACTTAAGTCAAGCCTTGGTCTGCCTCTACGGTTTTCACCACTCAGCCCCTACCCTTTACACACACACACACACACACACACACACACACACACACACACACAATTCCCTCCACTGTCAAAGTGTCTGTTTCTTGACGCGCCAAAACCACTCAGCCTCTACCCTTTACACACACACACACACACACACACACAATTCCCTCCACTGTCAAAATGTCTATTTCTTGACGCGCCACCACGTATGTCCTATCGACCTAACATTGCTGTAGTCAAGAAGCGCAGCAAATTTCTTTCCTCCCATTTCGATTCAGAATCGCTTCATTAGTTATATGATCCACTCGTCCACTCAGAATTATTCTGTAGCATCACATTTCACAGTCTTCTATTCCGTTCTTGAGTATTCTGTTCATAGTTCACATTTCATACTACAGACAAGTACCTTCAGGAAAGAATTACCAACACTTAAATTTACATTAGATTTCAATACTTCACTTTTTAAAGAACTCTTTTCTTGCTATTGTCGGTCTGCATTTTATGTCTTCTGTACTTCGGCCATCTCCAGTTATTTTGCTCCCAGAACAGTAAAACCCGACTTCTAGTTTTAGTGTCTCCTTTGCTAATGTAATTCCCTCACAATTAATTAAGTGATTTTATTTGAGTGCCCTTCATTACCCTTGTTTTACCTTTGCGCCTTTTCAAGGCCCTTTACAAAAGGAAGTGCATAAAACACACCACTGAACTAACGAGGATACTATCAGTGCAAATCGCAACAGCGGTGCGTTCCTTGCAGCTAAAGCTTGAAAATAGCGTAATAGCTAAAACTAGAGATTAGGAGAAATGTCACTTTAGAAATTCTGCGGGATGATTATACCAACCCCTAAGAAAAGAATGGTTTTATTGTTCCAAGTAATGCGAGATAACACAATGAACAAAAAGGACCCCGAATATTACAATGTGTTGGCTGCATACATTGCTTTACATACAAATCATCACGACAAATTCTTACGACGGCTTAAAGTTAGCATACCAAGTCAGTAATATTCTACAGCTGAAGGGCTAATAACTCAGGCACGATCGTGTCTCTCATCTTCACTTTTATCATCTTACAAGCTGCTCAGTGTGTATATCGCAATAACGTGCAATAATTCCTCATCTCGATTTGTCAAAATTTGGCGTCGTTCCGATTAATTTGTGTGGACACTTGCTAAAATGCGTTACTACGCGTCTTAGGTGAAAGATAGCATAGACCTTTCTTTGAGAAATTACTAGTTATTTTGCTAACATCATACAAGAATTACATTCCGGTAATATACGGAAAACAATTGGGCCGTAGAATACAAGTATGAGAAGCAAATGGAAGGCTACAGCTGAGTATCAGAATACCGAGCAATGGAAGTCTGTCTTCGAGCGACACTGTTTACGAAACACTCGCGCGGTATTCCGTGCGATATTGCTGCAGCGTGCTGAATTTGCTGCATTTTTATTTTTTTTCGTCTGCGTTCGTCCCTCACTGAACGAGTCAGCAATGGAACGGGTATCCCCTCGTCTCCGTTTTGACACTTATTTCTGCGATCCGTGAACCTTGTAACTATCTTTGTGTAAGGTTAGGAACAGTGCTAAGTGCACCATGCCTATTTCTATAGCTTGGTATGTAATCGTCTTATGTTTTTTAATTCTCTGAAGTAGAGGTCTATAATACTGGCTTTCACTTGTTTTGCAAACACAGATGGACCCCAGTCTTATAATTGTATATTTTTTGTTTCTTAGGCTACTTTTATATGTGTTATCTATCGGCGCTGTAGTGCGTGACTAGCGACGAACTAGCAACAACCCGATTTCGTAAGGATTCGAACTCCCATGTACAAAACAGCTTCTAACTTCGTATTATTTTACAAATGAGGTAATGTGTTAAATATTTGACGTTACGCGTGTGAGGCGGGGTCAGGGATTTTCTCTGCCTCGTGATGACAGGGTGTTGTGTGATGTCCTTAGGTTAGTTAGGTTTAAGTAGTTCTAATTTCTAGGAGACTGATGGCCATAGATATTAAGTCCCATAGTGCTCAGAGCCATTTGAACCATTTTCGGTACGCGTGTGAGCGAGAAAAAGTTTAGAAAAGGTTTGAAATAAAGTTTAAAGTTCGTTGGAAGCCATTACGTGCTGTCATTATCAAACACTGGAAGAGTATTATTTTGGCAATTCGTACTCCGTCTTCAGCAAAGCTAGTTTTTCTTGCATCACAATGTTTATGACGTCATGTCCCCAGAACTGTGTGTCTTACAATGATATAATTTTGCAAATTTTGCAAGTACTTTCGGCGATATATGAGGATACTGTCTGCAGTGTGTGTAGTGAATAGTGTTGTTAATATAAAAGAGTTATACATGATACGTCAGTTTCACTGTATGGAAATGGAAGATTTTTCCTTCCATTCATTATTTTGTGGGGCTGTTAGCGAGACAGCGTCACGTACATGTTTGAAATTACGTGCAATGTTTGTTGCAAATCGTTAAGCGCTCTCATTCTCAAATGTTGTTGTTGTGGTCTTCAGTCCTGAGACTGGTTTGATGCAGCTCTCCATGCTACTCTATCCTGTGCAAGCTTATCTCCCAGTACCTACTGCAACCTACATCCTCCTGAGTCTGTTTAGTGTATTCATCTCTTGATCTCCCTCTACGATTTTTACCCTCCATGCTGCCCTCCAATACTAAATTGGTGATCCCTTGATGCCTCTGAATATGCCCTGCCAAACGATCCCTTCTTCTAGTCAATTTGTGCCACAAATTTCTCTTCTCTCCAATCCTATTCAATACCTCCTCGTTAGTTATGTGATCTACCCATATAATCTTCAGCATTCTTCTGTAGTACCACATTTCAAAAGCTTCTATTCTCTTCTTGTCTAAACTATTTATCGTCCATGTTTCACTTCCATACATGGCTACACTCCATACAAATACTTTCAGAAACGACTTCCCGACACTTAAATCTATACTCGATGTTAACAAATTTCTCTTCTTCAGAAATGCTTTCCTTGCCATTGCCAGTCTACATTATATATCCTCTCTACTTCGACCATCATCAGTTATTTTGCTCCCCAAATAGGAAAACTCATTTACTACTTTAAGCGTCTCATTTCCTAATCTAATTCGCGTAGCATAACCCGATTTAATTCGACTACATTTCATTATCCTCGTTTTTCTTTTGTTGATGTTCACTCTCAAATACTGGATGAATATAGTCTGGACGTCTGAGTGCGGTGTTACACTGCCTCAGGACACAGTTTCTAACTGTAATATTTGCCTTGTTTAAACCTTTAACATTAGAGTATATCTCTTAATGAGTAGATTACGACAGCACTTTAAGTAATTAAATTCGGTCAAAAATTAAGCAAATTTTGACCCTGGAAGACGTTACAGAGGCAACCAGCAACTGGAATTGGTTGCCATGGCCCAGGTTAGCCGTTTAATAATATTATTTGGTCGATAGAAATGTAGGAGTTTAGCGTCTTGGCGATATTAAGATCATTAGAGACAGAGGAGTACCCGATTTGGGTAAGATGTGCGAAGGAACCTGTTGCGGGCTAACTGTTGAATTTAAATACTCAAATTTTCACCGAAGTGGTTCCAAAACACTACGCAATGCGATGAACAAAAGCACAGCCACATTAGCAGACGTGCTAGACGAATGCTCTTTAATCCAACTCGCAGACTCGTGTTGGTATCAATACGTTTTCAAGAGCTACAGCATGTTGCAAATCTAAGATATCAGATGTCTTACAAGAAGACATCACCAGCTTGACCTCATATTTTAAGGAGACAGAAAAAAAAGCAGAGTTGCAATGTTTCAGCCCCTGTAATCGATCCCGCGCGATAATTTGACACACAGTTCTGACAGTACGTGTACAGCTCTTAAACAGTTGCGCGCATCGGAAGTTCCTGTCACTGCACCTCTTGCAGCCGCCGAACGACCGAGCGCAAGGTACTGTACGGGGGAGTGAGAAACCAGTTCGTGTTCATAACGTCGGTGAACTAACAGGCGATACTGCTTCGTTCATTGTGACCAAGTGTGTGGTTTCCGACCTGTAGCTGGTGCCAGAAATTTCTTTGCTTCGAAAACTTTTATGTTGCGATTCACAAATAAAGACTGCATGAGTGAAATAAATGGATTGAAATGCTTGCACCTTTACAGTGAAGTACATTTCCACGACATGCACTGTTCTTCAACACGATTGGCAGGATTAAATTGCAAATCGAAATTTCTTAACTCCTTTTCATAATAATTCTTCAGCTGCTTAAGTTTATTAAAGATTAAGGGCAGTCAAATGGAAACGAGAGATGTTGAAAAAAGTGAACTGTTTGTTATTTCAAAGGCAACTGCCAAAATCGTTAATACGTTTATCCCATTGCGAGACAATATATCAATTCCTTCATGGGAAAACGTTTTGCAGTTGCCTATGGAACAAAGGACTTCAAAAATACGGAAGTAGCAAGGGGAGAGATTCGGATTGCATTGAGGGTCGGGTCGAAGGGATTCTCAGCTGAACTTCTGCAGCGTAACCGAAACTTTTGGGCTAGCCCACATGTTGCCAGGGATGTTTCATGCGTGGTCCACAAGTTTCGGTCAGAATTCGTTACACATACTCCACATAGACCCGATCTCTCTTCACGCTCTCGGACATCAGCTCACGCAAGCCACTGTTTATACGTTGTGCATTCCGTAGCCACAAGAGCGTACCGGTGGAATTGCGGCTTTTGAGCGCGTTCGACGGTTGGCGCCGATATCTTGCTAGAGTGCTTGTTCCTCTGTAAAATAAGAGGTCAGGTTGGCGATGTTTCGTTGTTAGTATTTACAGAGAACCAGCCAGAAGCTTTAATTAGGCTAATTAGGAAAAGAGTGTGTTAAAGCTGAAAGTTTGTTTACATATATTTGTGGTAAAATCTGAGGTCGAGACGCAAATTTCTTACCTAGACGTAATTGCAATTAATTATAGCAAAAAAAAGGGTGAAATATGATGCAATTGGTGTAAAAGATACAACAATTAGGAAAGCGTTTTTTCTCTGAAACAAATGAATATAGAGTGATATGCCTTCTTCGCTTTCATGTTAATCTTATATTTGACACTACGTTTTTTCTGAAGGTTCCTGCATTTCCCAACAAAAAAAAAGTTTCTCTATCAACTACGGAATTATCTCTAGGTAATCAGATTACTGGAGATTAGAAAGTTACCCGTACTGCTCATGTACGTCAACAGACCTCACTTAAAATTATTTGAATACGAATTACTCCACAATGTATTTTTCGCTAGCTGGTAACCGAGTAAACAGTTGTTGATAAGCTGAAAGAGCGAGCGCCAAATTTATCACTTGACCAACGTGCGAACATGAAAAAAGCCGGGATATTATTTCTGCCTGCTACTAATCCGTTAAGTCGGAAACTAACTAGAAAAGGAATTTGTACTCAATGAATTCACTACCTGAATGCCAATCGCGTAATCCAGACTTGAGAAAGTTAAGATTCACAAGATTTTGACGTTTGACAATTAAGAGCATATAATCTTATCGGCTAGTTTAAGGGATAATAAATAGTACTGAACGTTATTAGCGAAAAACATCAAGTGTGTGACAGATTGTTCATCCCACGGAAGAAGAAGCAACATCATTATCGTTAGAGACGATGTGAAACAGGAGTTAGCTGGATGTGCTTCTGTAATGGTGAAATAAATATTCTAGACTTACTGAACAGCCAAACTATCAAGTTATTATACTTACGACTACGCGACGTAAGCATTCTCACGTATCTTTTGTTTCTTAAACGAACAAAGGTGTGTGTGTGTGTGTGTGTGTGTGTGTGTGTAGGAATGTGATTGGTCAATTGTAATAATTAATAGTTCTCGGTACTAGTGCAACAAAATCTTCATAGTGTGAAAAAGACAAGAATTTTTAGATGATGGCATGTCACAATGAGCGATCAGTCATCGACACGTGGAACGTACTATCTTTGAGAGTCACAGCTTGAGAATGAATTACTGCGTGTTTAAGTAAACAGAACTCGCATTTTTCCAGGGAGATAGAGTATTTATCCTTTCCCGAAAATCATTGTATTCAGTACCATATCTACATCTGTTATCAAAAGTATGATAAGTTTCAGGTATCAACTGACATTCGTAAGACGATAGAGGATGTTTTGGTATGGAGGAAGGAGCATGCTATCGTGGTTGGAACCTTAACTGTTTTTTATTTCTTTTTTAAAAACTACCCGCAAGTACCTATCAAACCTACAAACAAAAACAAAGCTAATGACACAGCTACTTTCACCAAACAAGTTAACTGGGATGGTTGTTCGCCACCACTTCAGGCTTCGTCCGTGAATAAAAACTAAATATACACTCCTGGAAATGGAAAAAAGAACACATTGACACCGGTGTGTCAGACCCACCATACTTGCTCCGGACACTGCGAGAGGGCTGTACAAGCAATGATCACACGCACGGCACAGCGGACACACCAGGAACCGCGGTATTGGCCGTCGAATGGCGCTAGCTGCGCAGCATTTGTGCACCGCCGCCGTCAGTGTCAGCCAGTTTGCCGTGGCATACGGAGCTCCATCGCAGTCTTTAACACTGGTAGCATGCCGCGACAGCGTGGACGTGAACCGTATGTGCAGTTGACGGACTTTGAGCGAGGGCGTATAGTGGGCATGCGGGAGGCCGGGTGGACGTACCGCCGAATTGCTCAACACGTGGGGCGTGAGGTCTCCACAGTACATCGATGTTGTCGCAAGTGGTCGGCGGAAGGTGCACGTGCCCGTCGACCTGGGACCGGACCGCAGCACCGCACGGATGCACGTCAAGACCGTAGGATCCTACGCAGTGCCGTAGGGGACCGCACCGCCACTTCCCAGCAAATTAGGGACACTGTTGCTCCTGGGGTATCGGCGAGGACCATTCGCAACCGTCTCCATGAAGCTGGGCTACGGTCCCGCACACCGTTAGGCCGTCTTCCGCTCACGCCCCAACATCGTGCAGCCCGCCTCCAGTGGTGTCGCGACAGGCGTGAATGGAGGGACGAATGGAGACGTGTCGTCTTCAGCGATGAGAGTCGCTTCTGCCTTGGTGCCAATGATGGTCGTATGCGTGTTTGGCGCCGTGCAGGTGAGCGCCACAATCAGGACTGCATACGACCGAGGCACACAGGGCCAACACCCGGCATCATGGTGTGGGGAGCGATCTCCTACACTGGCAGTACACCACTGGTGATCGTCGAGGGGACACTGAATAGTGCACAGTACATCCAAACCGTCATCGAACCCATCGTTCTACCATTCCTAGACCGGCAAGGGAACTTACTGTTCCAACAGGACAATGCACGTCCGCATGTATCCCGTGCCACCCAACGTGCTCTAGAAGGTGTAAGTCAACTACCCTGGCCAGCAAGATCTCCGGATCTGTCCCCCATTGAGCATGTTTGGGACTGGATGAAGCGTCGTCTCACGCGGTCTGCACGTCCAGCACGAACGCTGGTCCAACTGAGGCGCCAGGTGGAAATGGCATGGCAAGCCGTTCCACAGGACTACATCCAGCATCTCTACGATCGTCTCCATGGGAGAATTGCAGCCTGCATTGCTGCGAAAGGTGGATATACACTGTACTAGTGCATGCTCTGTTGCCTGTGTCTATGTGCCTGTGGTTCTGTCAGTGTGATCATGTGATGTATCTGACCCCAGGAATGTGTCAATAAAGTTTCCCCTTCCTGGGACAATGAATTCACGGTGTTCTTATTTCAATTTCCAGGAGTGTACCTGTGATGGTCTTGTAAAAAAACGATAAAGAAAAGTGTACAATACTTTTATTTGTTTTATTTTTTATTATCATGTTTTCGCGTGTTATTCGTTTTTTTTATATTCTTCCGGGGCTGTCCATCGAAGCCAGACGGTGGGATGTCCAGGTCGTGTTCTCGTTCAGCGAGGGTGAAGCACCCTATAATTACCGTTGATGTCTCTCGTCAGTCCATCGTGCTGTATTGCCAATCTCTTCTCACACCCGGTGCACCCCAGTGGTCTGGAAGGCGCGTAAACAACGCGCAAAGAGCAAACCATACGACACCTAGTGACTTGAAACCGTGTAGTTGCTCGTTAAACAGTGCCAAAAATCTAAAATCCCCGCAACGCCCTCACTAAAAAAGTACGAAAATGCTTTACCCTTAACCCATACCGTGGCGTTATGACGAATAGTAGCGTAGCAAGTGACGTCGGGATGGATTAGTTCGGTGGGCTCTGCGTACTTCAGCGACTGTCGCGCCAACAATGCCAACGTGCGCCGTGTGAGGAGCCAGCAGTCGGCAGCCGTATCACAAACGAAACGGTGTTTGGCCGTGTCGACAGCGGTGAATCTGGGGTAGAAAAGGTTCTCGGCATGATGTATAGTGTACAAATGTTTTCGGATAGGGAATTTTTCAGTCGTTATCCCATACCACAGAGGTCTCACCGCGGTGGGAAGGAATGGCGAGTGTGTGTTACTCCACACCCGCCTCCAGCCAACCGCCGGATGTTGAGGTTCAACAACGTTAGCAAGCAGTGTCCGTTGAAAGTAGCGTTAGAAGCCCTTGGTTCTAGGAGCCCGCGTTGTCGGTAGGACATCCAACAGATAACTCATGTCGAGCAGATAGGTGCGAATATGACTTAGAGGTGGCACTATAAGTCCAACAGGGGTTGAGGCGCCATCTCCTCAATCAGTGTACCAGTGAGGATGTCATTTCCGAAATACGTAGGGCGCCCTACTGTGAACGTTTATCATTCCAATGCCACCTGCATGTGGGGACAACATTAGTGGCTCGTAATGAGTCTTGAGCACCTTACAACCGCTGGCGAAATGACCTAAGGCTGCCTGGAACTCGGTAGGCTACCGTTGCGGCCATTCGGAGAACGTGCGTGTAATTATTAAGTTTCTGAATGAGGCAGATGTTAACAGAAGGTTCAGAACAGGATACGTCTCGGACGTGTGCCACTTTTCTTCCATGTAACTTGGTACTTCCCCGTAAGGCCGCAGCACGTTCTCGACAAGTGTGGCCGGAACTTGTTGGAAATGATTTGCATAATTGCATTTGCGTATGTTTGCAGTTCTTGTTCTTGTTTATGCTCACATTCTGACCACTGGCGCATAGAGTTTAATTTATGAGAGTGCAGCTGTTTATCTTTGTGTTATTTGCAGTAGTAGTATCCTTTGTAATTCTTTGTTGCATGTGAAATGTCAGTCGTTGTAAAGAAATAATCATACACAGCATTATTGATCTCTCTAAGTTCGTTCAAATGGCTCTGAGCATTATGGAACTTAACATCTGAGGTCATCAGTCCCCTAGAACTTGTTGTTGTAGTTGTGGTCTTCAGTCCTGAGACTGGTTTGATGCAGCTCTCCATGCTACCTTATCCTGTGCAAGTTACTTCATCTCCCAGTACCTACTGCAACCCACATCCCTCTGAATCTGCTTAGTGTATACATCTCTTGGTCTCCCTGTACGATTTTTACCCTTCACGCTGCCCTCCAATGCTAAATTTGTGATCCCTTGATGCCTCAGAACATGTCCTACCAACCGGTCCCTTCTTCTCGTCAAGTTGTGCCACAGACTCCTCTTCTCCCCAATTCTATTCAATACCTCCTCATTAGTTATGTGATCTACCCATCTAATCTTCAGCATTCTTCTGTAGCACCACATTACGAAAGCTTCAATTCTCTTCCTGTCCAAACTATTTATCGTCCATGTTTCACTTCCATACATGACTACACCCCACACAAATACTTTCAGAAACGACTTCCTGACGCTTAAATCTATACTCGATGTTAACAAATTTCTCTTCTTCAGAAACGCTTTCCTTGCCATTGCCAGTCTACATTTTATATCTTCTCTACTTCGACCATCATCAGTTATTTTGCTCCCCAAATAGCAAACCTCCTTTACTACCTTAAGTGTCTCATTTCCTAATCTAATACCCTCAGCATCACCTGACTTAATTCGACTACATTCCATTATCCTCGTTTTGCTTTTGTTTATGTTCATCTTATATCCTCCTTTCAAGACACTGTCCATTCCGTTCAACTGCTCTTCCAAGTCCTTGGCTGTCTCTGACCGAATTACAAGGTCATCGGCGAACCTTAAAGTTTTTACTTCTTCTCCATGGATTTTAAAACCTACTCCGAATTTTTCTTTTGTTTCCTTTACTGCTTGCTCAATATACAGATTGAATAACATTGGGGAGAGGCTACAACCCTGTCTCACTCCCTTCCCAACCACTGCTTCCCTTTCATGCCCCTCGACTCTTATAACTGCCATCTGGTTTTTGTACCAATTGTAAATAGCCCTTCGCTCCCTGTATTTTACCCCTGCCACCTTTAGAATTTGAAAGAGAGTGTTCCAGTCAACATTGTCAAAAGCTTTCTCTAAGTCTACAAATGCTAGAAACGTAGGTTTGCCTTTCCTTAATCTTTCTTCTAAGATAAGTCGTAAGATCAGTATTGCCTCACATGTTCCAATATTTCTACGGAATCCAGACTGATTTTCCTCGAGGTCGGCTTCTACCAGCTTTTCCATTCGTCTGTAAAGAATTCGTGTTAGCATTTTGCAGCTGTGACTTATTAAACTGATAGTTCGGTAATTTTCACATCTGTCAACACCTGCTTTCTTTGGGATTGGAATTATTATCTTCTTCTTGAAGTCTGAGGGTACTTCGCCTGTCTCATACATCTTGCTCACCAGATGGTAGAGTTTTGTCAGGACTGGCTCTCCCAAGGCCGTCAGTAGTTCTAATGGAATGTTGTCTACTCCCGGGGCCTTGTTTCGACTCAGGTCTTTCAGTGCTCTGTCAAACTCTTCACGCAGTATCGTATATCCCATTTCCTCTTCATCTACGTCCTCTTCCATTTCTATAATATTGTCCTCCAGTACATCGCCCTTGTATAGACCCTCTATATACTCCTTCCATCTTTCTGCTATCCCTTCTTTGGTTAGAACTGGGTTTCCATCTGAGCTCTTGATATTCATACAAGTGGTTCTCTTTTCTACGAAGGTCTCTTTAATTTTCCTGTAGGCAGTATCTATCTTACCCCTAGCGAGATAACCCTCTACATCCCTACATTTGTCCTCTAGCCATGCCTGCTTAGCCATTTTGCACTTCCTGTCGATGTCATTTTTGAGACGTTTGTATTCCTTTTTGCCTGCTTCATTTACTGCATTTTTATATTTTCTCCTTTCATCAATTAAATTCAATATTTCTTCTGTTACCCAAGGATTTCTACTAGCCCTCGTCTTTTTACCTACTTGATCCTCTGCTGCCTTCACTACTTCATCCCTCAGAGCTACCCATTCTTCTTCTACTGTACTTCTTTCCCCCTTCCCTGTCAATTGTTCCCTTATGCTCTTCCTGAAACTCTGTACAACCTCTGGTTCTTTCAGTTTATCCAGGTCCCATCTCCTTAAATTCTCACCTTTTTGCAGTTTCTTCAATTTTAATCTGCAGTTCATAACCAACAGATTGTGGTCAGAGTCCACATCTGCCCCTGGAAATGTCTTACAATTTAAAACCTGGTTTCTAAACCTCTGTCTCACCATTATATAATCTATCTGATACCTTTTAGTATCTCCGGGATTCTTCCATTTATACAACCTTCTTTTATGATTCTTGAACCAAGTGTTAGCTATGATTAAGTTATGCTCTGTGCAAAATTCTACCAGAAGGCTTCCTCTTTCATTTCTTACCCCCAATCCATATTCACCTACTATGTTTCCTTCTCTCCCTTTTCCTACACTCGAATTCCAGGCACCCATGACTATTAAATTTTCGTCTCCCTTCACTATCAGAACAATTTCTTTTATCTCATCATACATTTCGTCAATTTCTGCATCCTCTGCGAAGCTACTTGGCATATAAACTTGTGCTACTGTAGTAGGCGTGGGCTTCGTGTCTGTCTGGGCCACAATAATGCGTTCACTATGCTGTTTGTAGTAGCTTACCCGCACGCCTATTTTTTTATTCATTATTAAACCTACTCCTGAATTACCTCTATTTGATTTTGTATTTATAACGCTGTATTCACCTGACCTAAAGTCTTGTTCCTCCTGCCACCGAACTTCACTAATTCCCACTATATCTAACTTTAACCTATCCATTTCCCTTTTTAAATTTTCTAACCTACCTGCTCGATTAAGGGATCTGACATTCCACGCTCCGATCCGTAGAATGCCAGTTTTTTTTTCTCCTGATAACAACGTCCTCCTGAGTAGTCCCCGCCCGGAGATACGAATGGGGGACTATTTTACCTCCGGAATATTTTACCCAAGAGGACGCCGTCATCATTTATCCATACAGTAAAGCTACATGCCCTCGGGAAAAATTACGGCCGTAGTTTCCCTTTGCTATCAGCCGTTCGCAGTACCAGCACAGCAAGGCCGTTTTGATTATTGTTAGAAGGCCAGATCAGTCAATCATCCAGACTGTTGCCCCTGCAACTACTGAAAAGGCTGCTGCCCCTCTTCATGAACCACACGTTTGTCTGGCCCCTCAACAGGTATCCCTCCGTTGTGGTTGCACCTACGGTACGGCCATCTGTATCACTGAGGCGCGCAAGCCTCCCCACCAACGGCAAGGCCCATGGTTCATGGGGGGGGGGGGGGGGGGGGGGCTAGAACTCAGAACTACTTAAACCTAACTAACCTAAGGATATCACACACATCAATGCCCGAGGCGGATTCGAACCTGCGACCGTAGCGGTCGACCGGCAATCTCTCTAAGTAAACCTCCACTATCCGCATCAGAACTTCAAACAACTCGAAGATTCGTATCTTCTGGCCGCCGAGGCCTACATCGTCGACAATAACTACACCCACATTGCTGTCCGAGTAGTGGAAACCACATCAATCGGTGGAACGGCGAACGAGCCGTCCGCACGCTGCTTCATCGACAAATTTCATTTCAGATAAACTGTGCCGGATACGACCGAAAGATGTATACCGAGAAGTTCCTGTGGATGGACGTGCTTTACTTCACGCAGGAAACGATCTACTTCGCATGTCTTGGGTCGTGCATACTGGGCATGGAACGTAATTTTATCATGGCCGAAGGAACACTGCAGCGTTATTCTTTATAACACAGGCACTGCAATTTGTATAGTGTCTTCCGACGTTCTCCATACAACCCCAATCTCTCCTCATGCGACTTACATATTTTTGGAGTCCTGAAGAAAGACATTCTTGCGCGTTTTGTTTCGGACAGAGAGGTGCACGCCTGAGTAAAATCATGGTTCCGTAGGTAATCGCAAAAGGCATTCATGTCTTGTTTCACAGTGAGATGAAAGTATTAACGGTTATGGCTATTACTTTTGAAATAATAAACAATTACTTACTTTTTTGAATGTCTCATTTTCATTTGACTTCCCCAAATATAAGCAACTGAAGGATTATTAATGAATAGCATTAATGATTTTCAATTTGCAATTTAATCGCGCCAGTTACGTTGAAGAATAGCGCTAGTACTAAAAATTTACTTCACTATGCTGGTTCCAGCATTTCTATCCAATGACAATAACATACAACAGCGCTGTTAATAATTAGATAGCGCTAGGTTACCTCTTTAATTGCGTACTCATTTATTTTACTAATACTGTCTGAATTTCAGATTTCCCGCGAATGTTTAAGGGAGGATGTTGATGAAAAACACACACTATTTCTAAAATGCTCCAAATCCACAGTTTTGGAGATATGGCAATGAAATTTTGTACCACGCTTTACATGAACGTTACACATTTACATATAAAATCCTTTGATTATATATATTCAACTTTTTTAATGAAATTTGAAGTTTCATTTTCAAAAATAATGTATGTTCCTTTTTCTCAGAAAGTATTCAAGAGGTTTCTACAAAAAATTTTCTGTATCATCTCTTTATATGTTGTAAGCTTCTCTCATGAGGTTTGTGGAATTGGTCAAATCGGATAATTTTCATAATTTTTTAATTATTATTCCACAAGTACAATTTTAAATTCATGCAAAATTCCAAGAACTTTGCCCCATATCTCAACTTGCAATCAGAATTTCGAAATTTGCTCTTAACACAACGTTTATTACGTTTACAGAAATATGTCTACAAAATTTCATAATTCTAGAATTCATAGAATCTGAGGAAAAGGTACATAAACTTTAAAAAACAAACTTTTCAGGAAACGCAATTTTAAACGCAACGTAACTCTTTTCCTTATGTCACTCCTTCAGAGGGCACCACATTTGTACTCTTGGTTGTCTTTCCCTTCAAGGCTTCTCTTCTGGTTTCTTGTTGTCTGTCTTCTTTCCTCAACTGACTTTTCAGATGCAAAGACGCGCTGTAAATTTATTTTTGCAATTCTGGCAACTGTAGCAGATGCAAATGTGTTTTTATGGCATCGTTTCCACATGAGTGAATTTAGAGACTCATTTGGATTTTGGGTTTTGCCATGAACACACTTGAGGAGTGCAGGATCGGCCAAATATGATCTATAAAACCAAAGAGTTTGTATCACGGCCTTCTAGATGTATCCCGCACACATTTGGTTGAAAGTAATACACAGAATCGTTGTTCACTGAAGTGCTGCTTCAAGACGTGGGCGCGGCAGGGAGGCCGCGTCACACTTTTAATGAATTTTTCGGCACTTCGGATGCGAGTTCAACATTTAAACTTTGGGAACTTATTGTCCATGACTTGCACTGACAAATAAAAAGTAAATCGAAAATTGTCATTTTTGGTCAATTTCATCAACGTCCCCTCGTAAGAGCTGTACACTGAGAACGGCGTAAGTGCGTAATATCAGAATTATGGGTCAAATTATCGGCGCGGGATCGATTACAGGAAATGAAACTTCGCAAGTGTTTTTTTTTTTTTCTCTTTAAAATGTGAGATCAAGTTGGTGATGTTCCCTCGTAAGACATCTGATATGTTAGACTTGTGACATGCTCTTGTACCTTGCGGAGGATTTATTGATGGCTGTAGGCGATAAAATAGGATAATGTGTGTTTATAGTGTGTGTGTTTCACGACAATCAGATCAGATTACCATCTTCTCCATACAAAAAGGATTTCTGAAATAACTAATTGTGTTCTCTATACATCACAGACATTGTTTTGCAATATTACTACACAGAACGGTAAGTGTGCTGTTTGTACATTATTTGTATGTATGATTTGTCCACCCCCGGTAGCTGAATGGTCAGCGTGACGGACTGTCAATCCTCTGAGCCCGGCTTCGATTCCCGACTGGGTCCGGCCGCGGTGGTCTCGCGGTTAAGGCGCTCAGTCCGGAACCGCGCGACTGCTACGGTCGCAGGTTCGAATCCTGCCTCGGGCATGGATGTGTGCGATGTCCTTAGGTTAGTTAGGATTAAGTAGTTCTAAGTTCTAGGGGACTGATGACCACAGATGTTAAGTCCCATAGTGCTCAGAGCCATTTGAACCAAGCCGGCTGGGTCAGGTAATTTTCTCCGCCCAGGGACTGGGTGTTGTGCTGTAGTTATCACCATCCTATCACCCTCATCGACTGAAGGTTGCCGAAGAGGCGTCAAATTGAAAGACCGATTTAAGGGGGGGGGGGGCTAGCCATTCAATTAAATAAAATAAATCTATGATTTGTATGTAGTGGGAGAGAAAACCTCATAGAACATTCATGTGTAATATTTCAAAGTGTAAGTAGCCTGTTTGTATGTTGGCAGCACTATAGATCGTGTTAATACTGCTGACAGCGCTCTGCGCCGTTGGCAGAAGATTCTGTGGTTGGACGGACTAGTAGTTGGCGAGTGGATAGCGAAGTGTATGGACATGATATTCTTAGTGAAGACTCTGTGTTGGTATGACATGCATTGTGAAGTGAGACGCAAGAAAATGAGGATGGATGTTGTTGGTGAAGTTTGGGTAGTGGAATTACTGGCAAATAATTAATTTTTGGAACTGGATGTCACATGAATAAGGTAAAATTTTGTAAATACATTGTTTGCCTTTCAACAAAATCTTTCTTTCGTTAATCGTATGCCTCCTAGTAGTTAGGGCCTATAGTAGTTACACACTTTTTATTTAGCTGGCTGTAGTTGCTACCTGCTGTAATTGATGTAGTTCGTGTTATGAAGGTTTTCTGTGAGGTAAGTATCTTCCCCATGAACCATGGACCACGCCGTTGGTGGAGAGGCTTGCGTGCCTCAACGATACAGATGGCAGTGCCGTAGGTGCAACCACAACTGAAGGGTATCTGTTGAGAGGCCAGACAAACGTGTGGTTTCTGAAGAGAGACAGCAGCTTTTTCAGTAGTTTCAGGGGCAACAGTCTGGATGATTGACTGACCTGGCCTTGCAACATTAACCAAAACGGCCATGCTGTGCTGGTATTGCCAACGGCTGAAAGCAAGGGGAAACTACGGCCGTAATTTTTCCCGAGGGCATGCAGCTTTACTGTATGGATAAATGATGACGGCGTCCTCTTGGGTAAAATATTCCGGAGGTAAAATAGTCCCCCATTCGGATCTCCGGGCGGGGGCTACTCAAGAGGACGTCGTTATCAGCAGAAAGAATACTGGCATTCTACGGATCGGAGCGTGGAACGTCAGATCCCTTAACCGGGCAGGTAGATTAGAAAATTTAAAAAGGGAAATGGATAGGTTAAAGTTAGATATAGTGGGAATTAGCGAAGTTCGGTGGCAGGAGGAACAAGACTTTTGGTCAGGTGAATACAGCGTTATAAATACAAAATCAAGTAGGGGTAATGCAGGAGTAGGATTAATAATTAATAAAAAAATAGGTTTGCGGGTAAGCTACTACAAACAGCATAATGAACGCATTATTGTGGCCAAGATGGACACGAAGACCACGCCTACTACAGTAGTACAAGTTTATATGCCAACTAGCTCCGCAGATGATGAAGAAATTGATGAAATGTATGATGAGATAAAAGAAATTATTCAGGTAGTGAAGGGAGACGAAAATTTAATAGTCATGGGTGACTGGAATTCGAGAGTAGGAAAAGGGAGAGTAGGAAACATAGTAGGCGAATATGGATTGGAGCTAAGAAATGAAAGAGGAAGTCGCCTGGTAGAGTTTTGCACAGAGCATAACTTAATCATAGCTAACACTTGGTTCAAGAATCATGAAAGAAGGTTATATACATGATGTGTTGGCAAATGTGCCAACACCATGTAGATACAGGAGGCCGAAATGCACGCTATCTAACGCAGACGGGCGTGAATTCTGGAACAGGATAAGTAGTGAATGTTAATAAGAAAAGTATGCAGCTCCTCGAATACTTAACTTTTATATAGTCCTTTGGGTTACAACGTTCATGAAGAGACATTTCATACGATAACTATCAAACTATGTAAGGCTAATGGCGCCTTGCTAGGTCGTAGCCATGGACTTAGCTGAAGGCTATTCTAACTCTCGGCAAATGAGAGAAAGGCTTCGTCAGTGTAGTCGCTAGCAATGTCGTCGTACAACGGGGGCGAGTGCTAGCCCGTATCTCGAGACGTGCCTTGTGGTGGCGCTCGGTCTGCGATCACACAGTGGCGACACGCGGGTCCGACATGTACTAAATGGACCGCGGCCGATTTAAGCTACCACCTAGCAAGTGTGGTGTCTGGCGGTGACACCACAATACATGGAAAAATCCTAGAGATACTGGAAGGTATCAGATAGATTATATAATGGTAAGACAGAGATTTAGGAACCAGGTTTTAAATTGTAAGACATTTCCAGGGGCAGATGTGGACTCTGACCACAATCTGTTGGTTATGAACTGTAGATTAAAACTGAAGAAACTGCAAAAAGGTGGGAATTTAAGGAGATGGGACCTGGATAAACTGAAAGAACCATAGGTTGTACAGAGTTTCAGGGAAAGCATAAGGGAGCAATTGACAGGGAAGGGGGAAAGAAGTACAGTAGAAGAAGAATGGGTAGCTCTGAGGAATGAAGTAGTGAAGGCAGCAGAGGATCAAGTAGGTAAAAAGACGAGGGCTAGTAGAAATCCTTGGGTAACAGAAGAAATATTGAATTTAATTGATGAAAGGAGAAAATATAAAAATGCAGTAAATGAAGCAGGCAAAAAGGTATACTAATGTCTCAAAAATGATATCGACAGGAAGTGCAAAATGGCTAAGCAGGCATGGCTAGAGGACAAATGTAGGGACGTAGAGGCTTATCTCACTAGGGGTAAGATAGATACTGCCTACAGGAAAATTAAAGAGACCTTTGGAGAAAAGAGAACCACTTGTATGAATATCAAGAGCTCAGATGGAAACCCAGTTCTAACCAAAGAAGGGAAAGCAGAAAGATGGAAGGAGTATATAGAGGGTCTATACAAGGGCGATGTACTTGAGGACAATATTATAGAAATGGAAGAGAACGTAGATGAAGAGGAAATGGGATATACGATACTGCGTGAAGAGTTTGACAGAGCACTGAAAGACCTGAGTCGAAACAAGGCCCCGGGAGTAGACAACATCCCATTAGAACTACTGAAGGCCTTGGGAGAGCCAGTCCTGACAAAACTCTACCATGAAGCAAGATGTATGAAACAGGCGAAATACCCTCAGACTTCAAGAAGAAGATAATAATTCCAATCCCAAAGAAAGCAGGTGTTGACAGATGTGAAAATTACCGAACTATCAGTTTAATAAGTCACAGCTGCAAAATGCTAACACGAATTCTTTACAGACGAATGGAAAGACTGGTGGAAGCCAACCTCGGGGTTGATCAGTTTGGATTCCGTAGAGATGTTGGGACACTTGAGGCAATACTGACCTTACGACTTATCTTAGAAGAAAGATTAAGGGAAGCCAAACCTACGGTTCTAGCATTTGTAGACTTAGAGAAAGCTTTTGACAATGTTGACTGGAATACTCTCTTTCAAATTCTAAAGGTGGCAGGGGTAAAATACAGGGAGTGAAAGGCTACTTACAATTTGTACAGAAAGCAGATGGCGGTTATAAGAGTCGTGGGGCATGAAAGGGAGACAGTGGTTGGGAAGGGAGTGAGACAGGGTTGTAGCCTCTCCCCGATGTTATTCAATCAGTATATTGAGCAAGCAGTAGAGGAAACAAAAGAAAAATTCGGAGTAGGCATTAAAATCCATGGAGAAGAAATAAAATCTTTGAAGTTCACCGATGACATTGTAATTCTGTCAGAGACAGAAAAGGACTTGGAAGAGCAGTTGAACGGAATGGACAGTGTCTTGAAAGGATGATATAAGATGAACATCAACAAAAGCAAAACGAGGATAATGGAATGTAGTCGAATTAAAATGGGTGATGCTGAGGGTATTACATTAGGAAATGAGACACTTAAAGTAGTAAAGGAGTTTTGCTATTTGCGGCGCAAAATAACTGATGATGGTCGAAGTAGAGAAGATATAAAATGTAGACTGGCAATGGCAAGGAAAGCGTTTCTGAAGAAGAGAAATTTGTTAACATCGAGTATAGATTTAAGTGTCAGGAAGTCGATTCTGAAAGTATTTGTGTGGAGTGTAGCCATGTATGGAAGTGAAACATGGACGATAAATAGTTTGGACAAGAAGAGAATAGAAGCTTTCGAAATGTGGTGCTACAGAAGAATGCTGAAGATTAGATGGGTAGATCACATAACTAATGATGAAGTATTGAATAGAATTGGGGAGAAGAGGAGTATGTGGCCCAACTTGAAAAAAGGAGGGACCGGTTAGTAGGACATGTTCTGAGGCATCACGGGATTACAAATTTAGCATTGGAGGGCAGCGTGGAGAGTAAAAATCGTAGAGGGAGACCAAGAGATGAATACACTAAGCAGATTCAGAAGGATGTGGGTTGCAGTAAGTACTGGGAGATGAAGAAGCTTCCACAGGATAGGGTAGCATGGAGAGCTGCATCAAACCAGCCTCAGGACTGGAAGACCACAACAACAACAACTACAACAACAACAACAACAACAAGTGAGTTATAAGAAAGAGTGGGGTTTGCACTGTTTGGACTCGTGACTGAAATGAGTCTAGGCAATTAACAGATTGGAGGTAGTTTCATATTAATTTAGTTTCATATTTTTTGGATTTGTGCTACTGTTGGGGTTTATTGCAATTCAGGGGCGTTCTTCTGTGTTAATTATTGGAAGTCATATTGTTAATGTATAGCAGTCAGACTGGGTTGAACTTGTATATTGGCCGGCCGAAGTGGCCGTGCGGTTAAAGGCGCTGCAATCTGGAACCGCAAGACCGCTACGGTCGCAGGTTCGAATCCTGCCTCGGGCATGGATGTTTGTGATGTCCTTAGGTTAGTTAGGTTTAACTAGTTCTAAGTTCTAGGGGACTAATGACCTCAGCAGTTGAGTCCCATAGTTCTCAGAGCCATTTGAACCTTGTATATTGTGGGTCATAAATAAATGGGATAAGTCTGAGTTGTCTTTGTCAGGAAAAATTCTGTAGGTCAGTGTTTAATAAAAATAATTAAAGAAGAAGTTGCCAAAGCCATCTCCAAACGTTGTGTGTGATTATTTGTTTTTTCTACTGCTGCGAGAATAAATGTGTTTTGGTACCGATTTGTTATACTTTTTTCCATAATTGTCATCGGGAATAAAATCAAATTGCTCTGAGCACTATGTGACTTAATTTCTGAGGTCATCAGTCGCCTAGAACTTAGGACTAATTAAATCTAACTAACCTAAGGACATCACACACATCCATGCCCGAGGCAGGATTCGAACCTGCGACCGTCGTGGTCGCTCGGCTCCAGACTGTAGCACCTAGAACCGCTCGGCCACTCCGGCAGGTTTGGTGTATTGAATTGCACATCTGCATGGTAAACAGGGGACTCAAGTTCTAGTCCCAGTCTTCAAACAAATTTTAATTCATTACTTCAGCTTTTATCCTTATCGAAGATTATACATGATTAATAACATTTCACAAATGACCAGATTAAGAAGACAAGAGCGTGATGGTCGAAGTACCTATTTCCATACATCCCAAAACCTCTTGAATAGCGTGAAGCACAAAACAAACGCCACACCTTGCATTTATAAATGTAGACACAACAGATTAAATGAAGCCGATTTTACAAATTGCCAGCGACCTTTGCAAACATTTTCCCCAAAATCTGTGGTATTTACGTTAGCACCAACGGCGCAGCGAATTTTTGGATGTGGCAGACTCAGTGGTACGAATCTGAGAAAGAACTTGGTAGTTCTAGATTTCACTGATTCGCTGTAAATTGGATTAAGACGTGAGTAGAACCTGAACAGGCTCCAGAAATAACAAGTGTTCGCTAGCCACGCCACGTCGCGCGCTCTTATGACGTCAGACATCGAACACAGCCAGCCACTGCACACAAGCTGATTAAATTTCCAGCTCCATCGTGCGCCGCGATACCAGACACCTGATTACCTGGAGCTGCACCTTCCGCCCGTACGGCTAATTGTTTCACACCCAGCACACACAGTGCGAATCGAATGCCGGCTAAGGGATCGCTATCAGCGGGAGAACCTGTTAAATCCGGGCATTAGCTTCCTTGCGAGCAGAAATCCAGTTTCTGAGGGATATATGACAATAGCGTCTCACGTTCGTGCATCGGATCTTGATCTTGTACAAAGAGCGTTCAAAAAGTTTTGCAAAGTCATCTCTAATTTTTTTTATTTTTTGCAGGAGGAGAATGACTTTTTGTGAACATACTTGAAACATTTAGCTATAAGTTGGTATATAAAAGTATTTTCTTTTATTTACAGGTGAGCCATAATGGACCGTGAAGTAGATCCAGATTGCGATAACGGTCGATGATGGAGTTTGTCTTTAAGACCGGCGACGACTCTGCCACATAGATTAACCGGAAGCTGCTCCCTGTTTAATGGGGGGACACAGTGGATCGCAGCAGTATCCGGCGACGGTTGCAGAGGTTTAAAATAGGTGATTTCTCTCTACTGGACAATCCACGATGCGGTAGGCCTCCGACGGCAGTGAGTGATGTGAATGAGACAGTTGATCAAATCATCCAAAATGACAGATGTGTGACTACACGATAGCTTGCTGAAATGACTCGTTTGTCATTGGGTAGTGTGGCATCACTGATACAGTCACTAGGGTACAGAAAAATCTGTGCATGTTGGGTGTCTAGATTATTAACAAGAGAAATGAAAATGATGAGGAAGAATGTGTGCGAGGGTCTCACGAAGACCTTTACTGAAGAGTGGAAACAGTGTTTTGATGGCGTCATTACCCAGAATGAAACATGGTTGCTTTTTTTCCGAGCCTGAGAGCGAAACCCAATCCATGGAGTGACGTCATCCGCGTTCCCCTCGGAAGAAGAAACCAAGACTTTCACGAATAGCAGGCCGAAAGATGATGGCCTCATTCTTCTGGGATCACTGTGGTGTCATTTCACTGACTTTTTTGAACCTGACTCCACAATTAACCGGGACTGTTACTGTTTGTCATTAGACAAGCTGCGACGTGCCATCAAAACCCACAGACCACAGCTTTAGGATCAGGGTCAGCTCATCAGAATACACCATGATATTGCCAAACCCCATACAGCCCTTATGACGCAAAAGAAAATCAGGAAAATGGGTTGAAAAATTGTTCCTCAACCTCCCTACAGTGCGTACTTGGCTCCGTCTGATTTTTACCCCCTTTGGTCGTCTGAAGGCCCACCTGCACGGTAAAACATCTGATAATGAAAAAGATCTTATTTCCTGCGTCAAGCGATGGTGCAAAAGTCAATACCCAGAATTTTACCCAAGTGCATTTACAACATGGAAAGAACGTTAGGCCAGATGAGTCACAGCTGATGGAGGCTACATTGAGTAAGCTAAATGTATAGCTAAATGTTCCAAGTATGTTCACAAAAAATTTCATTCTCCTCCTGCAAAAAATAAAAAAAATTAGAGACGACTTTGCAAAACTTTTTGAACGCCCATGTAGATTACGAATCACCGTTTAGTTCTTATACTAACGAATACTTCAGACTTTTAGGTTTATTACGCAATGATTACTTCAAATACAAGTCCAATTTTTTTACTCTTCATTAGTTCCATATCATAATGTCAACTGATCGGTTATTTTTGAAAAGTCATCATTTGCGAATCTGTATATTTCATTATTAAGCCTAACAGGCCCTCTTCAGACATGAAGGACGACTTTAATTAGAAATCGTGTGACCTAGTAATTTGTTGTTGTTGTTGTTGTTCTTCTTCTTCTTCTGCTGCTGCTGCTGCTGTTGCTGACTGGTGTTTCCCCTGTTTGTCGGACTACGGATGTTCTGATCTTAGAAGTCATTTCACTTGGTGTCGTCCACGTTTACAATTTTTAACTCGTCTTGTGGGGTACATCCTTCCCACGTGATCTATTCCATTTTATTTTTAATGTCTTCATCTACTTATTTATATATCGTATTGGGTTGGTGCATTTTTCGTAGCGTTTTTCTCTAAGTTTAATAAACACAACAGACACACATAACAGAGATTTCAAATGGGTCAAATGGCTCTAAGCAATATGGGGCTTAACATCTGAGGTCATCAGTCCCATTGACTTAGAACTACTTAAACCTAACTAACCTATGGACGTCACACACATCCATGCCCGAGGCAGAATTCGAACCTGCGACAGTCGCAGCCGCGTGGTTCCGGACTGAAGCGCCTAGAACCCTTCGACCACAGCGGCCGGCTAACAGAGATTCCAGTCATCAGTAATATATTTTCTTGCACTATTTACAACAGCCTGCCATAGATGGGGTAGCTTTTCGATACCGCGACTGTATAAATCGCGTGGTTTTGAGGCGAAGAACTCGTTGAGCCATGGTCTGAGCCCATTTTCATCCGGAAAATATGTTTCTTGAAAGTTGTTTGATAGAGAATGTAAAAGGTGAAAATCTGAGGGCGCAAGATCAGGTGAATAAGGTGGGTGCGGAACGACTTTCAAAGTCATCTCCTGTATGGTGTTTTTTGTCAATATAGCAGAATGCGGTCGTTGTTCTTGGAATATGTATGCAAGACGTCGTAGCTATGTACAATAAATGCTGATAGTGATGGATGCACCTCAGGGAAGCAATTCGTCGTACACTACACCGTCGCCGTTCCACCAGACGCAAAACATTATCTTTTGTGGAAGTTCGTAGGTCTTCGTACGGGGAGCTGTTGCTTTGTTTGGTCTCAACAATTCCTTTCTTTTCCTGAGGTTAGCATAAAGACATCATTTCTCGTCACCATTAACGATACAGGACAGGAATGGTCGGTTTTGCTCACGAGGCCCGTTGATGAAGAGGAAGCACGCATGGTCAGCCACCGATTTTTTGTGATTTTAGCTTAGAGCTTATACCCGATATCTGAACCTTCCCCGCTACATGCTAATGTCGCATGATGGTGGAATCATCACTGTTCATCATATTTGCCATTTCTAGATTACACTGACGTGGACCATTGTGGATTAATGCGTTTAAACGATCCTCATCAAACCTCGTAGTCTTCCTTAACATGCAGAGTCACTGATGTCAAAACCAATTTCTTGCTGCGCTATGTCCAACGGCGTTATCCCCACACACGACACAAATGTTTCTGGGCGCCTCCGCTGCTGTTACCCTCTGCTGAACTCAAACAAAAGAATATGTCGGACACTTTCCTATTTTCTAGCGTCCGTAGGTTCACGCACTATCTCCAAATGACAAAATGACAATATGTAAACTCAAATAGCATCTGATAGCTGCAAATAAAAAATGACGTTCGATATGTAAACCCATATAAATCGGAATAACAATATGCAAAATGAAATCGATAACGACTTATGCATCAGTCTGATATTTCACGCTGATCCCTTATCGATACATCTGTTCTCTTGTCCCACATGGTTACTCCTTGGATCTGTCACTGTACCTTCAGTTGCATTGCCGTTATCTTCTGTTTTATATTTTCAGTTTCCGCTGTAGTTTCTGCTGCGTATGTCGTAACAAGATGTACCATATTTATATATTTTTATCTTTACATCTTCTGTCATAAATTTATTTTCTTCGTAAAGTGTTTCGCAGGCATCAGGATAGCAGGTGATAACAGTCCGTAGATAATTACAGCTCAACACTTGCGGTATGGACAGAGTACCGCGAGGCCAAGGATATTCAGAACGTAGTATTCCTATTAAGCCATGCTCAAACGGGACGTGTTTATCACAGCTAAGCCCGCCAAACATGGTGTCCGTAGCCGCTGATGCACACTCTCCAACGACTTGGTACATCGCAAGAAACGTGCTTCTCATCATGATCTGCAAACGCTGCATTTCTCGACTGCGTTTGGGGCGCAAATCACACGGCATCTCTACCAAAATGGACGCGCGTAAAATAGCTGCCCTAACTCTGTTAGCGATTGTCGAAGAAGAGCGGAGAAAGTCGTGAAGAAGGTTCTGGACTCGTCGACGGCTTGAACATCTAACTGTTGGTAGAAGTACATAATGCTGTACAACTAACTGATATGCATACTAGTAGAAATTATTCGTTAATTCAATCGAATCTCCGTTCTCATTTTCGGTTTTAAATTGAATATAGTTAAAGCACAGAGGCTAACGTCAGTTGTCGCATGTGTATGATCCATAGTCTCAATGTTGTATTGTCTACCATCACTCGTAAAATTGTACACGAAAAAGATGTTCTGCGTCTTTTCATTTATACAAATGGTATTTGAGGTATAAGAATTGGAATAAAATTCTGTTAACGTCATAGTTTGCGGTTTTTGTTGCTTTTTTCTAAAGATATACTGAAACGTTGAAATAAAACATCCTGCAACAATCATCGGAATGGTCCAGTCCTGGGGGCATTCCTTGGTTGATTTCGACATCCTGGCAGGCACACTTGATCAACAAAGGTATGCATCTATGAGGGCACACTAGAGACACTGTCCAAGACATCCACGGAAAGCTTCATTGGATTTTCACTGCGTTTCCATTTCACGACCCACCGGATCTTAATAAACAAACAGCTTTCGTAATAAAGACTTGTCGTTAAACCTGCCCTTGGATGAAATTAGAGCAACATTATGTGGAGGCTTAACTGAAAATTTTATGCTTCAAACACATTTCTTCTAACCAAAACAATATTTCGCACTGAAACCCGGTGATCGTTCGTGATAACACACTCGCTGTTATCTCGCTACCGGATCGTTTTTGGACCCGCTTCTGTTATCATATACTGTCACACATGTTAGTTTTCACTGTCAGTTAGGATACAACCTGTACAATTTCTGGTTTATAAGGAAAGGATGGGTAGAGTCAAATAGCAAAAGGGAGGAAGATTGCAATTTATCATCTCGATGAAATTGAGAAAAATAGAGAAGGATCTGAGCTCAGTAGCACAGCTGGACAACGATGGGGAACGAATCAAACGTGATGTTGTTGAAGGAACTAGTCCAGTATTAACCTTAATGTTCGGAAGTGATATGTAACCGAAATAATCTTTTGCGGACGCAAATCTGAATTTCCATGCTCTTAAATGCAAGTGCCCCAACCAGAGACACATCTAGATAGCAGAGTCAAACGATATCCACTGTCGCGAGCAATTGAGCTACAGACACGTGTCTACCGTCGCTCAACGCCAAATATGACAATGGCATTGCGTCACAAATGCAGACGTGGTGACGTGAGTTGGAATGCCGAAGAAGGGTAGTAGGTGGCTCCGTTAAGGTGTTGCTGCCTTACAAAATGTGAACACTATTCGATGATTACGCGTTAGGTCTGCTCCAACTTGTCGACTATTGCTTGCAAGGCAGTACAAGTACGGATCTATGATCGTCCGAGAAAGTATCGGGAATCGAATCTGGACCCTCCGGCGCAGAAAACAGTGACTGTCCATTTGGCTACGGCCGTAGTGCGTATGAAATTAATTTACATGCGACGAGAATTATTGTAGTCTGTTGTATTGTCTGCGTGAAGGGGCCGTATTCCTTGCACAGTGCTTTAAAGTAATTTCTCAAGTGAAAACTCTCAATGGTTCCTTAATAATACAAACGTTATTAACATTTCACTTATTTATTATTCCTGTATACGTATTTTCATCCCTCTGCCGCTAGAGGGAGCTGAATCGTAGCGTGTAACTTGGGGACGGGTCACGCAACTATGTCGGTACGCAAATAACAGTCTGCTGCTATTTAATTTCGAATCTGAAGAGTTCGTCCTCACGTGGAGCACTGTTCCCTTTAGTATGAAAATTCAGACAAGACGACTGCTGCCACATCTCCAACAATCCGACGCCTTGGGTTCATTGTCCCGATTTGGCCCTATCCGACTATCATCTGTTTCCAGAACTTAACGAACAGCTTCGACGACTTCACAGTGGTAATGATGAAATGGTGCAAGCAGAGGTGGCACTATGTTCCCGGCAATCTCTTTCAGTGGCGGTATCAACCAACTGGTCTCTCGTTGGGAGAAATGTGTTCGTCTCCACGGTGACCACGATGAAAACAGATATGTAGACATGAAGAATAAATATGTAGAATCTTAATAACGTTGGTTTTATTTAAAAAGGTGTAAGTGTTTTCACATAAAAATTAGAAGGCATTACTTTCCAGTACGCACTGGTTCATTCCGAATCTAACTGATCACTACAGAGGCGCTGAAGTTCTACTAAATGAATGTTATAATGGAGTAGGGGCGGAACCATAATACACTACTGGCCATTAAAACTGCTACACCAAGAAGAAATCCAGATGACAAACGGGTATTCATTGGACAAATATATTATACTAGAACTGACGTGTGATTACATTATCACGCAATTGGGGTGCATAGATCCTTAGAAATCAGCACCCAAAACAAACACCTCTTGCCGTAATTGATACGCCTGGGCACTGAGTCAAACAGAGCATGGATGGTGTGGACAGGTACAGTTGCCCATGCAGCTTCAATACGATACCACAGTTCATCAAGAGTAATGATTGGCGTATTGTAAGGAGCCAGTTGCTCGGCCACCATTGACCAGACGTTTTCAATTGGTGAGACATCTGGAGAATGTGCTGGCCAGGGTAGCAGTCGAACATTTTCTGTATCCAGAAAGGCCCTACAGAACCTGCAACATGCGGACGTGCATTATCCTGAAGAAATACGGGGTTTCGAAGGGATCGAATGAAGGGTAGAGCCACGGGTGGTAACACATCTGAAATGTAACGTCCACTGATAGAAGTGACGCCAATGCGAACAAGAGGTGACCGAGACGTGTAACCAATGGCACCCCATACCATCACGCCGGGTGATACACCAGTATGTCGATGACGAATACACGCTTCCAATGTGCGTTCACCCCAATGTCGCCAAACATGGATGCGACCATAATGATGCTGTAAACAGAACCTGGATTCATTCGAAAAAATGACGTTTCGCCATTCGTGCACCAAGGTTCATCGTTGAGTACACCATCGCAGGCACTCCTATCTGTGATGCAGCGTCAAGGGTAACCGCAGCCGTGGTCTCCGAACTGATAGTCCATGCTGCTGCAAACGTCGTCGAACTGTTCGTGCAGATTGTTGTTGTCTTGCAAACGTCCCCCTCTCTTGACTCAGGGATCGAGACGTGGCTGCACGATCCGTTACAGCCATGCAGATAAGATGCCTGTCTTCTCGACTGCTAGTGATACGAGGCCGTTGGGATCCAGCACGGCATTTCGTATTACCCTCCTGAACCCACCGATTCCATATTCTGCTAACAGTCATTGGATCTCGACCAACGCGAGCAGCAATGTCGCGATACGATAAACCGCAATCGCGATAGGCTACCATCCGACATTTATCAAAGCCGGAAACGTGATGGTACGCATTTCTCCTCCTTACACGAGGTATGACAACTACGTTTCACCAGGCACCGCCGATCAACTGCTGTTTGTGTATGAGAAATCGGTTGAAAACTTTCCTCATGTCAGCACGTTGTAGGTGTCACCACCGGCGCCAATCTTGGGTGAATGCTCTGAAAAGCTAATCATTTGCATATCACAGCATCTTATTCCTTTCGGTTCAATTTAACGTCTGTAGCACGTTATCTTCGTGGTGTAGCAATTTTAATGGCCAGTAGTGTATTTATCGTATTCATTGCCGATAGAGTATGTGGGGCTGAGGAAAGGTCCCAGTGTCGTTTTAGCCGTCACCGTGACGTGGACCGATCGGAAGTGGTTCGCCTACGTACAGTCATTTCGGGGAGTAATGGAGTTCCGAAGGCCGCCTCGGTGCAGAGAGAGCCAGCTGCTCCGTCAGAGGGTGCGGCGCTTTGCTAATTTTGCTCTGGCCTTCCCATCAGGCGCCCGAAGTCACTCTACTGCGTAATGACACGGCGGACGGCTGCTATTTCTGAACATTTACCCGTCCACTCTGAAGCGAGCGCCGTAGCCCGGGTCTACGAACCAAAGCGGCAACTCGTCTTCGGTACCGGCGTTTTCATTTTGGGGACGGGATGGCACCTTACTTGAAGTGAGTTTTTGATCGGTTCAATCCTGCTAGAAAGATACTCAAAGCATCTTTTGTTCTGTTAACTGACTGTCTATTTTCGGAGATAAAAATATTTCGTCGCTTCACTGTAAATCGTACATCGGTTGGACGCACATCAGCATACGTGTAATACGTAATGTCATCTGAGGTATCTGAAACAGATGTTTCCCCTGAAAATCAAGTCACGTCGTCCCAGTGAGAATAACCCGCTCATGTCTCCAAGTTGCCGAAGAGAGTAACGTACAGCAAAGATGAAAAGTGGGATTCTGTGAGATGAGCTGTTTAGCTTTAGGAAAAGTAAAGGCACCATAGAGGTGATTTTGATTTTCTATGATGCTCACGACTTTCTAAGTGCCACAGGATAGTTTACACAACGCCACTATCTCTTTCCCTCTTCAGTCCTCTCCATTTTCACTATCGCACCGTCGCTGATGATACTGTCGATAGCAAAGGCAAAGAAGTATTTAACAGACATCAGGAACAAAATGGTTTTGTTGTTGTGGTCTTCATATCTGATGAAGCTCTCCGCGATAATCTGTCCTGAGGAAGCCTCTTCATCTCTGCATAAATATTAAATGGAAACTACGTACTACATTCAAGCCTTGTTGGCCCCTACAGCTTGTACCATCCACATTTCCTTCGATTACCTAATTGACAATTCCTTTATGTCTCAGGACGTGCCCTACCAACCGAATCCTCCTATTAGTTGTGTCACAATTTTCCTTTTTTCCCAGTTCGATTCAGTATCTCATTTATTTGATATTCGATCTACCCATCTAATCTTCAGCATTGTTCTACAGCACCACATTTCAAAAGCTTCTATTCTCTTCTTCTCTGACCTCTGAACAGCTTATAGTCCACGTTTTACCACCTTGCAAAACTACACTCCAAGCAAATGCCTCCAGATAAGGTATCTTAACTCTTAAATTTATGTTAGATTTTAAGAAACTGTTCTCTTTCGGAAATACTTTTCGCGCTATAGCGAGTCTGCGTTTTATATACACTCTACTTCGGCCACCTGCTGTTATTTAACTGCCAAAACATCAAAATTCATCTACTACTTTTAGTATCTCGTTTCCTAATCTAATTCCACGATCCACGCCTAATATTATTAGATTATAAATTTTGACAACATAGTCCACAGAGAGCAGCGACCTGACTCCATATTTAAAAAGGAACAATCGATATCGCAATAATATTTCTTTATTAACCAGTTTCGGCTTACCTACAAGACATCTTCAGAATTTTTTGGCCTCGTAAGGATGGGAAGAGCGAAGTTACAAACTGCTATTACGTATGGTCTTAAAATAAGATACAGAAAAGCTGTAGTAAAAATTATTTATAGTCCTATTGCATAAGACGTTAAAAATAGAGGAAGGTTATAGCGTTTACCATCTATGGCTGATGCTGGCTGCTCTTCGAATTTTTCGTGATACCACGATCATACCCTGAGTGATAACTGTGGAGCCACGGGTTAAATAGCGTGCAATTCGCGCACCGGCTATGGCTTACGTCATCACCAGCCGACGCCAAACGCTTCACAAGAGCTGTATGCAGTCTGCACTGTTAGTTCGCGCAGCCCACGTATGTGTACATAAGATGTTAAAATATTATCAAGCACAAGACAAGTAGTCATTTATGTTAAAATAAAAAAAATAGAAAACAGCATTAAGCAGTGTAATCTATTGACATTGATGTGAAACGCAAACACATCGTTCTTAGAATTTTTTTGTCGATATAACTAATAAACAAGGAAGAACGTAATGATTTCACTGATACGTTGAATGATATCCATCAGAAATCTTGTTTTTACTATTGAACATGAACAACAAAAGACCATTAACTTTCTGGATTTAACAACTTCCAATACTGAAGGGCACCAAACTTTTCCTGTATACAGAAAGTCTACCACAACTGATGCAATTATACATGCTAAGTCATGTCATCCAGATATAAAAGGGCTAACTTCTGTTCAATGTTGAATAGAATGAATTAGCTACCTCTCTCACCAGATCAAAAACAAAGAGAAATTTCTGTTCTCAAACAAATTGCAACAGCTAATGGTTATGACACTAAAATGGTTGACACTGTTTTTCAGAAGATATAGTTGCAACAACCGCAGGCAACTAAAAAGGTATTACTTGAAAATTGTCTATTTGGGAACCCAGGGTTATTGTGCGGTTCGGCCCCCGGTGGACCCCCCAGGGAACGTCTCACACCCGACGAGTGTAACCCGTATGTTTGCGTGGTAGAGTAATGGTGGTGTACGCCAACATAGTGTAACTGAGGCGGAATAAGGGGAACCAGCCCGCATTCACCGAGGCAGACGCAAAACCGCCTAAAATACCATCCACAGACTGGACGGTTCACCGGATCTCGACACAAATCCGCCTGGTGGATTCGTGCCGGGGAACACGCTCTCCTTCCCTCCCGGAAAGCCGTGCATTTTTTTTTTTTTGTATTATAGATTTATTTTGTTTCATTACAAAGAAAGATCCTACAACTGCCGTAGCCGAGCGTCCGAGTCGTCTTCTCGCCTGTTGGGAGGGGTTCCCCCCTATCCCGTCCGTAGAGGATCAATATGCTCCAGGATTCGTCTTCATTTTCAGCGTCTCATACCCGGAACGCCCCAGTGAGCAGGAGGATCCGCAAATAATGAACCTAAATAATTTGCGAAACGAGTTCTGTACTTAGGGTGGCGGCTGAAAGCTGCATGTGTCGTCATCAATAGGGACCAAAAGTCGAGTGTGCCTTTGGGAGCATCGCAAAATATGTAGTGAACGGCCACGCCTTTTAGCCAGTTAACGGCGTTCGTTCTGGTTGATGGAAAGTATACGACGTCGGGGCGCAATACGTCATCAGGGGAGATAGACTCCGGCAATCGCCGCAAGAGTAATGCCAGCATGCGCTGCGTCAGTAGCCAGCACTCGCTGGTCGCGGCACACGTCAGACGGTGTGCATCCGAGTCAGCGACTGAGCATGTCGGACAGAATGGGTCAACCGTCAGATGTATGGAATGTAACCTCTGACGAGTAGCGAACTTCCCATTCACAACTACGTACCACAATGAACGGACCGTCGTAGGTAGAAAAGGCGTGTGTACCGCTCGCCACACCGTGTTCCAGGCAACTTCAGGGTGTCTGTGGGTGACCGTATTTACAGGTTGCCGCTGCTGATAGAGGCGATAATAGTCTTTTGTGCTGGGCTTCCGTGTCGTCGGAAGTTCTGAACGTAAGTAGCTGAAGTCAATAAAGAAGTCTCTGATGTGGGTGAGTGCCGGTGAAATGTGTCCTACAGAAACCGGGGGATGCAGAGAGTGTGGTGCCACTTCCGCTATCAGGGTGCCCGTCAGAGTGGCGTGGGCAGAGGTCCACGTGCGACGCATAGTGTTGAGATAAAGCGATCGCGCACGGTTATATACGTGAATTAAACCGATACCGCCCGCCCGCTGCGGCAGTGTCAGGGTGGCGTATCGGACTTTAAAAACCAGACCGGTGCTTACGAAATGTCCATATGCTGCTTGAAATCTATCGGCCATCGTAGCTGTCAAGGGAAGGATATGCGCAAAATAGTTCAGTTTTGAGACAAGATAGGTGTTGACATAACGTGTTCTGAGGAGCATATCCAAGCGACGCATTTTGTTGTCCTGCAGCAGAGCACGTGTCTGGTGTAGGAGCCGGCGGTACGTAGCCGCCGCCGTGCGGCGGACATTGCTATAGAATTGCACTCCTAAACACTTGAGTACGGGCACCTTGTCAAAGGGCACCGCCGTTGTGTGGGAAATCCCCCCTCCGACATCCATGTATTTTGTCTTCTTCACGTTGATGACGCTCCCAGCGACCGCCCCGTACTGGCGTAGCCACTGTAGCGCCATATGCATTTCATCCTCTGATCTGGCCAGGAACACCACGTCATCGGCGAATGCACCACAACAAAAGGTCACGTCCCGCAAGGAGATACCAGTTAATCGCTGCCGTAGACCATGTAAAGCTGGTTCAAGTGCTGCAGCAAATAATATGCCCGACAGGGGGCACCCTTGTCGCACTGACCGTCCAACAACAATGTGACCAGACTGATAACCGTTGACCATCATGCGGGAGCGCGCTCCGTGGACCAGTCGAAGGATCACCTGTGCAGACTCCGGAGAGAGGCCCATGCGATGCAAAACTGCGCGTAAGAAGCCGTGATCGACGCGGTCGAATGCGTGGTCAAAATCTACGGCGACAAGGGCGCCTCGTATTTTGCAGGCCGCCGTCAAAGCAATTACGTCGCGGTATGCTCCTAACGCCGTATGAATGTTGCTGACACCACCTAAACATGTCTGATCGGTGTGGATGGCTTTCCCGATAGCGGTGTGGAGACGCGCGCGGACGATACGGGCGAAGATCTTGTAGTCGTTGTTGAGGAGTGTGAGTGGGCGAAAATCCTGCCACCTACAACCACCATTCGGTTTCGGAACTGGGATCAAGATGCCTTCTGTGAATTCTGTGGGGACAGTGAAATCAGGGCGGATCAGGTCTTGAAACATTTAGAGCCACTTGTCACCCATAAGGTGGTAAAAAGTGCGGTAGAATTCCAGGGGTAAACCGTCCGGTCCAGGCGACTTGTTCGGTGCTCCACGTGCCAAGGCCGATGTCAGCTCGTCGGGTGTAATGGGCAACAGCAGACTATCATCGGGTGCCACGTCCCGAGGGGCGGGAAAATCGTGCAACAACCCGTCATAATCACGTACATTCCGCGGATCTTCCATGTACAAGGTCCCATAGTGTCAGGCGAACGTGTGCGCGATGTCCGCTTGTGTCACTGCGCGCCCGCCGTCCTCCGTGTTTACCGCCGTAATGAGCTGACGTTTGCGGTGGCGCCTCTCGCGCACAATGTGATACACTGACGCTGTTTCGTTGGGGATACAGTCTTGCACTCGCGCACGGATGCGGACACCGTCTAGCTGCTCTGTCCTGATGCGAAGTAGACGAGCTTTGATGCGTTGTACGGACATCTGACGTTCGGGAGACGGCGGTTGCGTCGCCAGCTCACGTAACGCTGTATAGTAAAATTCCGATGTTGCCCTTTGCCAGTTCGATCTGTCACGCCCGTAGGCCATCAAGGTCTTTCGGAGGGCAGGTTTGACACATCCCAGCCACCACAGCAACGTGGAAGCATACATAGGCAGGCGCCTGATACATCGACGCCACGTGTCAGTGACTGCTCGCCGACACGCTTCCTCGCGAAGGAGGGAGACGTTCAGCGTCCACGGGCCCCTGCTGCGTCTTGTGAGTTGTCGGGGCAAGGTGACAGTGCAGATGTACGCGAGATGGTCCGTGAAGGCCGTCGGCCAGAGTTCTGCATCACGGGTTGCTGTGCGGAGGGCACGCGAGACGTATATCCGGTCCAGACGACTGGTAGAATGGCTGGTAAAGTGCGTATATCCACTCTGGGTCCCATGACGCAAGAGCCATGTGTCGTGGAGCGCGAGGTCACGTATCAATGCTTGTAGAGCGGGGCATGGGACGTAATGCGGTATCTGGTCCTCGGGCCGCAGAACACTGTTAAAATCGCCGCCCACTATGTAATGGTCCATATTTCCTTGCAAAAGTGGGGCCAATTCCTCCGAATAGAAGACATGCCTGTCACCACGGTGCGAATTACCGGAGGGAGCGTAGACGTTAATGAGGCGCACTGCGCCAAGTGTGAGTGCGATGCCTCGCCCGTTCGGCAAGTACGTCGCGTCCGTCGCGTCTATGCCATCTCGGAGAAGGATGGCCGTTCCTCCTGCGCCATCACCTACGGGTAGGCTGTACGTGGTGTAGCCATATAGGTCTAAACACAGCTCGGGACGGACCTCCTGAAGAAGGGCAATGTCCAAGTCTGCCGCTCTGATCATGTCGTGTAACATGCGGGTCTTGACAGTGGAGTGGACACCATTTACGTTGACTGTTCCCACACGGTATGACTGAGACATATCAAGAGGCGGAGGCAGTGTGCCGGTGCAATCCCACAGTGATTTCACACACCACACACCACACAGCCATCCACCTGCATGCTGTGCATTACTGTGCCGCAGGAGTCCCTGACCGGCAGAGCCCTCCGGGCTCATTGTCAGCCATGGGCTCTGGTGGAGATATCAATGTTTGCTGTGCATCATCTGCCTCCGTATCGTCTGCCCAATCACCAAGAGACGATTGTGATATCATTGGGGGCTGGACGCTTTCACAGGAGCCCACATTTTGGGAGTCGACGCAGTGCGCCTCATTTTCTGGGCCACCAGATTTAGGAGAGTGTTCCTTGTCTTCAGGCACCTTCTGGTGAATGATGCCACTGGAGTCCGTTGCAATTGTGGGCGAGTCAACGAAGTCGATGTCGTCCGCCGGCTTCACATTCCTGTCCTGTTCGTCAGCTGACAATCGCCTCTTCTTGTGTCGCTTGGGTGATTTTTGCTTTCGGGTCCGAGATTCGACATCCACTGGAGGGCGGGGCTCGACACAGTCTCGGTCGCTAGGAACCCCTGTGTCTGATCCCGACAGTGACGGTGGCTGGGTGCCCACGACGCTGCGGTGGGCGGAGGCTGTAGGAACCTCTGCACCGTTGGGCTGCGGCGTCGTCGACGGCGCTGACTCTCCAACGGAGGTGGCAGCGGCTTGAGGAGGTAGCAGGTTTTGATCATCCATCACATCATGTCGTGCCGCCTCCACATATGTTAGCGGGAGAGAGGTCATAGTGGATCGTTGGGGAAGTTCATTGCGGGGCACCTGAACGAGGCGGCGCTGCAGACACTCAGTTCTAACATGGCCCTCCTGGCCGCAGCCCGAGCAGGTCCTCGGTTGTCCATCATATATAACAATTGCGCGGCAGCCACCAACGAAAACATACGATGGAACGTGCTTCTTAAGTTCAATGCGCACTTGTCGTACCCCGTTAAGGACAGGGTACGTTTCGAATGTGTTCCATTTCTCCTCTGTGTGGCTCAGAACTGTGCCGTATGGCCGCAGCGCATCAACGACTAGGTTGGCAGGGACTTCGAACGGTAGTTCAAAGATTCGCACGGTACGCACCCCCAGACCAGCATGGTCAACTCCTACCACGCTCACGTTACCGTCTGCGTGACAGAAGCGAAAGCCGTTTGCAGATCGTTGGAGTAATCTGTCGCAGGCCGCTTCGTCAATCAGTTTGAGGTACACTGTGCTGGTTACAATAGACAGATGAATTCCTATCAGTTCTTGTGGTTCTATGTGCATGATGTCTCGTAGAAACCGTTCAATTTCATGGGCCTTCGGTCTCGTGTACGATGCGTTGAACGTTAGTTTGATTGTAGCTTTTCGATATGAGAACGCCATGACGGGTCGGTACAGGTACTATACGGCAAGACAACGACGCGACCGCGCGCTAGTGGGTAAACAACAACACCTGCGGAGCACTGCCCGGCGCGCCGAGCCCGTCCGCACGGTAACACGGCTGAAAGCCGACTGTTTTAAAAACGGCAACAACGCATGACGGCCTGGATGGTCACCCATCCAAGTGCCGACCACGCCCGACAGCGCATTAGACCGCACGGCCAACGTACCTTGATCATTGTCGGCGTCTCCAAGCGTACTTCTTTGGTTTCTCGACTGCCGTTTCGACAGTTACGTTACCATGATGAAGGCGTCCTTTTTCAGTACACACTTTACGATATCACGTTGTCTAGGCAACGGCGTCGTTTAAATTCCTACCAACTTAAAAACACACAGCTTGTATACACTTTAATGGTTGTATCTTTTAAAATATATTTAACCTCTCACTATCTATTTATGTAATATCTATGAGCATATAATAACCACTCTCTTGTTTATTCGCTTTATAGACAAAACATTGTAGGAACATTGTGTATGTCTTTCACACCAATGTCAACAGATTACACTGTTTCTTGTGTTGTTTTGTAAGTTTGTTTATTTTATTTTAACGTAAATGACTACTTGCCTCATGTTTGATAATGTTTTCACATCTTATGTACTCGTACGTGGACTGTACGAGCTTACTGTACAAACTGTATACAGCTCTCGTGAAGCGATTGGCGTTGGCTGGCGATGATGTAAGCCATAATCGGCGCGCGAACTGAACACTATTTAACTCGTGGCTCCACAGCCATCAGTCAGTGTACGATCGTGGCATCACGAAAACTCCGAGGAGCCGCCAACACCAGCCGTAGGGGTAAACGCAATGACCTTTCTATATTTTTAACGCCATATACAATAGTACTGTCTGTATTTTTACTACAGCTTTTCTGTATCTTACATTAAGGCCATATGTAATAGTAGTTTGTAACTTTATGGTTCCCACCATTGCAGAGCTAAAATTTTTGAAGATAGCTTGTAGATAAGCCGAAACTGCCTAATAAAAAAATATTATTGCGATCTCGACTGTTCATTTTTAAATAATTAGATTTCACTCCATTACCATAGTTTTAATTTTGTTGATGTTCAACATATAATCTCTTTTCATGACACTACCCATTTCGTACATTTGTTCTTCAAAATATTTTGCCGTGTCTGACAATTAATATGTCATCAGCGAACAATACGGTTTTTTTTCTCCTCCACGTACTTTTATTCCCTTCGCAAATTTCTCCTTCATTTCCACTTGTCCAGTGTACGAATTGAATAACACTGGACCGAGCGAGGTGGCGCAGTGGTTAGACACTAGACTCGCATTCGGGAGGACGACGGTTCAATTCCGCGTCCGGCCATCCTGATTTAGGTTTTCCGTGATTTCCCTAAATCGCGTCAGGCAAATGCCGGGATGGTTCCTTTCAAAGGGCACGGCCGACTTCCTTCCCCATCCTTCCCTAATCTGGTGAGACCGCTGACCTCGCTGTCTGGTCTCCTTCCCCCAACAAACCAACCAACCAACCAACCAATAACACTGGGGATACCTTGTCTCACTTCCTGCTCAACTAAAGCTTTCCTTTCGTGTCCTTCGAGTCTTGTAGCTGCCGCCTGGTTTGCGTACAAGGTGTAAATGAGCGATCGTTACCTTCAAAATTTTCAACAGTGTAGTCCAATCAACAGATTACACCGAAATAAAGACGAAATTTGCAGTTACTTTCATTCTACAGTATGATGTTGCCCGTTTTGTCAGTGTAACGTGGAATGTACGTATTTTGAATCTGAGATGCCTCTGTAACAAACAAGAATGCTACGAGACGTCTGTTTTCTTTACAACAGGATAAGTAACACTATATTATTACTTGGTGTCTGCAGAAATCGATGTACGTATTATTCGTTTGCCTTGATGAGAAAGAGTTTTATTCAAATTTCACATCCAACAATATTCCAGCAAATGCGCTTCGGCGAAGTTTTGCCATCGTAAGGGGGTTCTGAAAAAAGAATTGCAGAAATAATACAGTGACCAAACGGTGATGTATGCCGACTGTAGTTATATTCTGGGGCTCAAATGCATCACACATTTCATTTTTCTCTCCCTCGCTATTCATTTTTTCTTTTGTAACCCACTGGTACAGGTTTTAATGATATTACTTCAAAACGTGTTACCAGTCTTATTTTTGACCAACGTATACTCGTAATGGCCATGTATTCCTATTTTCGTGCAACTATTTCCATTTAGTAAATTTTCAAAAAGGAAAGACTATCAGAGTTTAACGATTTCATTGGAGATGGAGATTAAGCTTTTATGAAATATGGAAGGAAATTGGGAGCATCCTTTTCAGAAGCAACATTGTGGCATTTAACTTACGGAAACCACAGCAAATCTGAACGTGTATTGCCAGCTGGATATTCGAACTCCGATCCCCCGACCGCTAGTGCTGCCTATCTCGCAACTTCGCTCAGAAACAAAAGATGTAAATAAAAACACAAACACAATCAATAGCTGTTAGCAAAAGGCGCCACAAATTACTGCATTGTCGTCGGCTGCCTGCCGTATTTTTCCTTACATCACAAATTAAGACTACAGACAGTCGTTGCCAAAAGATATTTGACTAATGAAATAACAGATTTTTGTGTAAAGATAAATCATCAAATTTCGTAGAGGACAAAGTTTTTACAGCAATTTAAGATGCTGCATTGGATTAAAAGCACGAATAATATATAAAATTTTCAACTATGACGTGATTAAGGTATCTGTAACAAGGAACAGAAAGCTGTCGTAAATATCTCGAAGTATTTGCTACGACCTTTGTAGCTTTCAGGCGTATCGGCTACAGATGTTATTGGAAAGCAAATCAAAGAGGTAGCAACTGCCTCCTAATTGGGAAACATAATATTCTAAGGGGAGCTAAGATCAAAAGGTAACGAAGACAATCTTCGTTAACAGCTACTCCGATGTTTACCTTTAAGCCTGAGTTTTATCAAAAAAAGACTAATGGCGTTCAGGAGAGATTGAGTACCTACGTCGACTCTGTTGCTCATTATCCCCGGAAGCTAATTTCTTGAGGGAGACAAGCAGCTTTGTGAAAAAAAAGACGTAGCTTCCAAATAGTTATACAGATAAAAGAAGTAACAACAAAACTAGGAGTATTTATGAGGCTTTAAATTAGTTACACTTTTAAACAACTTAAGTAAGTATACAAACAACTGAAACGTCAAGAGTTGATATAAATCCTGGAATCTTTACCGAAATCCTTGTTCCCCTACTTTTCGCTTAATATTTCATTGCGCTGTCGTATCTCAAGTTATAAAATAACCTGTTAAAGGAGTAGTACGTACTCGGTAACATAGTTTCTAGACTCATATAAGGTGCTCTTTAACGTCTCCAAGTCAATCAAACGAGCTTTCTCCATCGCTGCTTTCCATATGAACTAGAGTTATCATCATCCATCATCATCATCATCATCATCTACTTCTTCTTCTTCTTGGCTACATTTTTTTGCGAGGTCGTCACTTTAGAGATCATTTGACAAGTCTATTACCGTAGATTCATAAGTTAAACCATAAATTTGATGAATTCTTAAAGTTAACTCAAGCAAGACTGAAGACACTTTTCATTTACAGCATCAGTGAGTCGCCCAAGAAGAATTTTGCGTTTCGCTACAGCTGTGGTTTATCAACATTTGTATGGCTTATTTATAAACATGGGGGTTCCTATTTTTTTTAAAAACGCAGTTTATATCCGTTTGACCTATGGCAGCGCCATCTAGCGGGCCAACCATAGCGCCATCAGGTTTCCCCCTTCAAGCTAGACAAGTTTCGTTCTTTGTAGTTTTTTCTTTCACGCTTATTTCGTGAGATATTTGGCCGGCTACGATCAATGGACCACCCTGTATACTGCAAACAATAATGGTTCTATCATATTTCTGATGGGTAATACAGAAATTACCTTTATATCTGTCGATTTTGCTCCGTTATGAGGGACGTGTTGAGTCCTATCTGCAAGGATGTCTTGAATCCAGTCGAAAATCTGCTCGTATACTCGATAAGATCGTATTTATTTCACAAAACGGCAGCCCGGGACGGTGTCAAACGCCTTCCTTGAGTCAAGGGACACGGCATCAACCTGAGCGCCGTAGACCGCCGTTGTCTACGGCGCTATGGATCTCATGGAGGGGAAGAGCGAGCTGAGTTTCACAGGATCTCTGTTTACAGCATCCATGTTGATTTTCATAAACGTCATAATTCTCGAGCGTAGAACATGTTTCATAATTCTACAGCAGACTGACGTCAATAATATACGTCTGTAATTGTATGCATCTGTCCTATGGCCGCTGTTATTGTCGGAAATGTCCTTCGCTTTCATCCAGTCGCTAAGCACCCTTCGTTATTCACGCGATTTACGACAAATCGTTGCTAGACGGGGAGAAAGTTCTTCCGCATAATCCTTGTAGAATTTCGTGGGTGTATCATCTGGTCCTGATGGCTTTCCGCTACTACGCTATTGTAGTTGTTTTCTGTTCCGCGTTAGGTTATCTCAGTATCTGCAATTTCGTCGCACGTACTACGATTGAAAGAGGGACCGTGTTATGATCTTACGCCGTGAAACAGTTTCGGAAGACCGAATTCAGTATCCGGCTGGAGTGGCCGAGCGGTTCTAGGCGCTACAGTCTGGAACCGTGCGACCGCTACGGTCGCAGGTTCGAATCCTGCCTCGGGCATGGATATGTGTGATGTCCTTAGGTTAGTTAGGTTTAAGTAGTTCTAAGTTCAAGGTGACTGATGACCTCAAAAGTTAAGTCCCATAGTGCTCAGAGCCATTTGAACCGAATTCAGTATTTCGCCTTCGCTCTATTATCCTCCATTTTGATGCCGATTTTGTCACTGAGTGAACGAGTAGATGTTTTTGACCCACTTAATGACTTTACATACGACTAAAACCTCTTAGAGTTTCTACTCAGATCGGTTGACAAAGTTTTACTTTTAAAGTCATTGAACGATTCTCTCATTGCTCTCGTTACGCTCATTTTCGCTTCGTTCAGCTTTTGTTTGTCAGATAGCTTTTACTTCTCTTGAATCTGTTTTGAAGTTCTCTTTGTTTACGTAACAGTTATCTAACACAGCTAGGAAACCATTGTGGGTCTTTCCCATGCCTTAAGACCTTACTCGGAACATATTGCACGATACCTTTGAATTTTTTGCATTTGTTCTTTCAACTTCGTCCTCATTACTGAATATTTGATCCTTGACTGCTCAGATACTCTGAAACTTTTATCTTTTCACTCTTGATAAGCAAAAGTACCTTTCTACCTTTACATTTTTTTAAGTCCTGTTGTCATAGATGCTATCATAACCTTATGATTACTGATATCTTTCTCTGATTCGGTAAGTTCAGGTTTCTTTATTGCCAGGAGGGCCGAGACGTTACCCTCACAAGTTGGTCCGCTAACTATTTTCTCAAAGTAATTTTCGGACAAGGCTTCCAGAACAATGTCACACGAATCCCTGTCTCTGGCACCACTTTTGATAGCTTGACACTCCCAATATATACCTGGTGAGTTGAAGTAATCCCCCATTACAACGGACTGATAAGGAATGATAATAACGACATTCTGCAAGTTCTGTCTGAAGCGCTCTACCACTAGAGCTCCTGACCCAGGTGGTCTATAAAAGCATGCAATTAGTGTTTTTGACCGATCATTGTTACTTAACTTCATCCAGATTATTCACAATCTGATTTTATGGAATTCCTTACTGCAATAAACACGCCACCACCCTAGCGACTAACCTGTCATAACGATAAACATTCCACTTTGAACTTAGAATTTCGTTGCCATTAACGCACGGTTTCAACCAACTTTCTATCCATAATACTATATGTGCATTATAGCTTTCAGTAAGAGATACTAATTCCGAGACCGTTCCTTGGCTGCTCCTGCAGTTTACGAAAATCATATTGCCTTTTTATGTCTTTGATCTGCGAGGACGAACATTCTCCCAGGACAACGTGCTAAATCTATCGGGCAAATCGTCTGTGATATAAAGTGAGAGTGTCTCTAACCTAAAACAAAAAGGCCACACGTGCACGTCAGACGTACTCTGCTACACTAATACACGCTTCCTGCGTGTAGTGCGCGCCCGACCTATTTATAAAAAGGAATCCTACGATTTTCCACCAGATAGCGGAGGTCGGGAAATTCGCATCCGATACCGTCACAAAGTCGTCTGAGCCTCTGGTTTTATACCATAGACTCTCCTCCAAACCAGAGGACCGCAATCAACCATGGATACGATGCTACAAATAAACAGTTTAGCCTGCGCCCCTCCCATCATATGTGCCACTATAATGCAGCCGGTTGCACCCAGTGCGCTCGATAGCCGCCAGCAGGACCTCCTCCACATCATCACGGACGAGACCTCCCGGCAAACATACCGAGAGCTCACTGACATTCTTTCCCACCTGGCCTTCTGTTATTCTCAGGGGCTCAATTATCCGCCTAACACTGGAGCTCCGAATGGCTAGCATACCTAACCTCTTTACTTGTCCGGATTCGGCAAGAACTTCTGTACTGTACCCAAAGCTTTCATCTGACACTTCATCACAAGGGAGCTTAACTGAGATACCGCAGCTTGCAAAGCAAGTAGTGCTTGTAAAACTAGTTTTACATTTTCATTGAAAGCCAAAGTGCTGATGCAGGGTCCGGGCTCCCCTCTGTTTCTACTTGGCCCACAGGTTTTCTGAAATAGAAATGTTGTCACAGCAGAGTGTGCAAATTTATGCATTTCCACGTAAATTCAACACAATTACTCAAGCCACTTACAAGTCTGACAGCGATTATTAATATCAATAAAAAAATTTGCTAGCTGCATCTTATTGAAAATTTGAACAATGTCATTACAAGAATCGCTTTGACCATCAGTCCTGTCAGGAACATAAGAATCCTGTTATTCCGTAGAAATTTATCCGACCAACTACCCACCCGATGTTTGCTGAATGAAATATAGCGTTTGGGATTTTGTGTCGTATTAAGCGTGCTCTTGCAATATAATGTCACAAAGAGAAGTTAATGCAGGCTATAGCACTCTGCGTCAAGGTAAATTAGTTTGTCCCATTGCAGCAGTACTTTTTGTACGCCAAATTTATTTGCTCTGCGATGTACGCGTACCTCGTAGACATCAAAGGGTAGCCGATTTTGCTGCATACCAACTTCGGATTTGCTTTTCGAACCCAATAGCGAACATATTATTTCACGTAAACGAAATTTTAATATTCGACAGGAGAGGAATACACGTTTTTGCAGTGTGTAATAAATTTCGATTGTTATCTGACACACAAGAGCTTACGTTTGTTTGGCGCTCTATGTATAGTTCCTGTATAATATTGAACACTCTCTAACATGTAACATATTTTTCTTGTTCTGCAGCTCTGTGTGTATGAAACTATGACGTTTGTGATGACTATTCCTACTTTCACTTTCCTTAACCGTCGAATCATTTACCGGACTTAGTCCAAAAATTGCAATATAAAATATCTGCGACAAAATTATATTGAAAGTGTTATCAACTGTGAAGAAATACCCATACGTAAATTATGACAAATATCCTAGATTTTTTTATTTTTCCCATCGGGATTCTGCGTCCATGATATACAATGATGGTCCATATCACTTCATACATTAAATGCATTTTAGCTTATACTTAACAGTGACTCTTGCGAACATCAAGTGAAACGCACAAATAATGCTAAGCAGTCACTTCGACTGAACTATCCACTATGAACATAGAACAGTACATTTATTTAAATCAACAATACGTGGACAATTTCTATGTACAATGTTTTTGGGCAACCTTTAAATGGTTGCAGTTCACTTGCATCAATGATATTAAATTTCCCTGAAAAATGCGTTGAAGAAATCGTCTGTGATTTGTTAAATTAAATAATTCCACCAAATCATAAAGACACCTCCAAAACAAATAATTAAATGGAAAGTTCAATCAAAGTTATTCCCCCTTTTGTTTTAAAATGAGAACTAAAAAACGAAATTAGAAAATAGTAGTTGAAAACAACAATGAGAACAGCCATTCATCATTTGGATTTGCAGCTCCTTGTGTTTACCGTTTTTGCTGTTAAAATTACACGATGTAAGGGCCGCCAGTTATGCAAAACACCGTTTTTTCCAAGTTCCCAGTCATGTTCAGCACCACTGTGCCGTCATCAGTGGATTTCCGTTTTTAATCTGTAATGTGAACATTTTTATTAAATGATCACAAAAATTATGTGGATATTTAGTTCAAAAGGTAATTCGTTTCTTTTGTTAATACCTTTACACTTGGTGTGCATGGTTTTTCAGGACCACTTGTGTATTATTTATTACAGGTAGCTTGTCATCTGCAACCAAACGATGTTGAGGAGACATTTTGTTGGGAGTTAACCTATCATCTAAACGTAATTTAGTTTTTCGCCATATTTCGCGCCTATATTTGTTTCTACTTGTGTTTTCATGTGGCAAGCCCTTTTATTCTGAGCATCATGGTGAGATGTTGTGATGCATACGGAAATATAACACACATGTTCACAAATAAGGTCTTAAAAGCACTTTGCTCTTCACCAAAACACAGTGTAATTGTGGTTGTCAGGTGTCCCAGCCCAGTCAGTGTTCATCTGTTCACTAGTGAGTTCGGCGCCTAATTTGAATTTTGTTTACGTTTTATCTGTATATGTATCTGTGTGTGCGTGTGCGTGTGCGTGTGTGTGTGTGTGTGTGTGTGTGTGTGTGTGTGGTTCATCAATCAGGCAAATTATGTCATCGACATAATGGACCAGTATATAACTTCCTAGTTTTTTGGTTTTATTATGTGTCTGAAGATCATGTTCTCCAGGTTGTTCATAAGTATGTTAGCTAGGAGGCCACTAACTGGTGATCCCATTGGCAGTTCTTCACATTGAGAATAAAATTCTTCGTTGAACACACAATAATTTTGTGATGTTATGGTCTTGAGTATGATAGTTATTTCATTCACGTGTTTGTCCAGTGTGTTTCCTTGTTGTTTTATTATTTATTGGAATACAAGTGTACATTGATGTGACATCAAATGATATGAGAGTTTCTGTGTCTGGTAAGTGTATATTCTTGATTCTATCGATTAATTCCTTTTGAGTTTTCCAGGTTCCTGTTGTTATCAAAAGTGTACAATTTTTTTTTTACTAGTATGTGTGTCTGTTGGGCTAGGTGCTAGGATGGAGCATTCTGGGAGTTGGTGATGGGCCTTAATGGGACATTATCCTTCTGAACCTTTGGTAGGGAATTTAGGACGGGTGCTTTTGGGTTTTTCTGTGTCATCCTTTTTACCTGGCGTTTTTCAGTGTTTGTTGACTGTTTTTCTGGTACATTGCTGTGGGTCACTGGTCAATTTTGTGATGTTGTTGTCTTTGAGAAAATCTAGTGTTTTTTCTATGGATTACTTTTCATCCATAATTACAGTAATATTCCCTTTGTCTGCTCTTGTTACTGTGGCATTGTTCTGTTTTAATTTTTGTTTTACCTTGTTGGTTGTGATTTCCTGTGATATTATATGATTAGAAACAATTGTGGATGTGTGTGTTCTGATTATCTGTGTTATTTCTGCAGCTACTAATTTTCTTGTCAAGTTTGCATCAAAATTTGGTGTGGTCAGTCATTCTCTTCCTTTATAATGTGTTTCAATTCCGTTATGAGGTTTTCTGTTGTTTTGTGTGATATGTTTGTGTGAATGTTTTTTCTAGTAGACACTTTTCTTGTTCGTTTATGAGTCTGTAATGAAATCTGTCTTGTTGGTTGTGATTGTTTTCAGCGGGTTTGTGCTGTTAATTATTTTGTCGAGTTTTCTGTTTTGTTTCTCCTGTTTTTCTTGCATTATTTCATGTATGTAAGCCTTTTCTCTCTCTGTTATTTCCTCAAAATGAGCAGGTATTGTAAATTTGTTGGCCAATTCTATATGAGTTTGGCAAAATTCAGTGCTGACCGATTGCTTTTTAGCACATAATTCCCTAATTTCTTGATTTAGCCACAAAATTTGCACTTCCTTTTTCACTTTCTTTGGTGAAGATGACATGCTATTCACAGAACTTCTGATAAAGTCTGGAATTACATTCTGAGCTAGGCAATTTTTATAAAACTCTGTATTGATGGCTGAATTCTGAAGCTGCGTTAAGATGTCCCTATATTTGTTGTAGATCTTGCTGGGGAATACCTGATGGGCGACGAGATACTCATAATTTGGATTTGCAGCTGTTCGTGTTTACGGTGTTTGCAGTTAAAATAGGATATAAGGTCCGTCAGTAAAGCAAAACACCGTTTTTTCCAAGTTCCCAAACTTGTGAACAAATGAACACTGAGTGGGCTGGGACACACAACAACCACAATTACACTGTGTTTTGGTGAAGAGCAAAGTGCTTTTACGACCTTATTTGTGAATATGAGTGTTATATTTCCGTGTGCATCACAACACCTCACCATGATGCTCAGAATAAAAGGGCTTGCCACACGAAAATGTAAGTGAAAACGAATATATACGCGAAATATCGCGAAAAACTAAATTACATTTAGATGATAGGTTAAGTCCCAACAAAATGTCTCCTCAACATCGTTTGGTTGCAGATGACAAGCTACCTGTAATAAATAATACACAAATGGTCCTGAAAAATCATGCACACCAAGTGTAAAGGTATTAACAAAAAGAAACGAATTATTGTTTGAACTAAATATCCACATGGTTTTTGTAATCATTTAATAAAAATGCTCACATTACAGATTAAATAAAACAGAAACCCACTGATGATGGCACAGTGGTGCTGAAACAGGTTTTGCAACTTGGAAAAAAACGGTGTTTTCATAACTGGCGGACCTTACAGCCTACAATGAGAACAGCAATAATAACAAATCTTTAAACTGAGAATTTCCATTGTTATACATTATCTAATAATGTGTAAAAAAGAGAATGGAGATGACATTTTTTATATCTAGTGGAGTATGAGTTCCGGCAAACATTTTTCAAAAGTTACATTTGTTTTCCGAGTCGAGTTTCGAACCCGCATAACTGCCTTCTGACTGATTCCGGTTTTGGGTCGCGATCCGACGTACACTTAAAACTGATCATAAATACTCAGCCGACTGGGCATTAATAACAGTTTATCCGGAGGGGCTATCCTGGAACTATCCTTTAATGATTCACACAAGTATACTATGGTAAAGTGAATTCGATATAGACTAGATAAATAAGCCTGTACGTCTAATATGTGAACATCGTTTACCTATTTTACTATTCGATTTATAACTATAACATAGTTAAATGGAACAATAGTCTTCCTTCAGAGAAAATAACACGTTTCTCAATGTTTTGTGACTGACAAGCTTCAGAGCTGAGGAAGTTTGCTGAAAATGGGCATTACTGTTTGCCCCATGTGTTTTGGAACGACTAAGAAAGTTAAGAAAGTTCAGAAACTCGGCATACTCAACGTTCGAAGGCACGGTTCTTGTGACGACGGCTCAAGGTTTAAATTAAATTGCAAAGAGCCGCCTCGTGGCTTTTATACCTCGCGAATTACAAGTGTTCACCCACAGAAACAGCGGCCGCTGTCAAACATTCAACCTGCTGCATCACCGTAAGTTGACTGAACATTTTATTCAAGAGGGTATAAGAATATACAATTACTTTTTCCTCTTCTGTATACCGTAAAATATGCATCTCTTACCTAGCTGTCTTCATAAATTTCTCATAACAAGTTTGAATGCGAGATTCAGAAATTAGTATCGGAAAGAACAAGTCAGTATTGCCGAAGTGTCACTTATCACAAAGCAACTGGATTATATTCCGGCTGCTCGTGGAAGTGTGATAAATAGAAGATACTTCCACGAAATTGTGGAATCTTTTACGAGCTTTAACGGTGCAATCTCCCACCGAAATTAGGTCACGAGCTCTTTTTACTACCTCTTAAAGCATTTACGGTACTAAACGAGGAAAACGATCTGGAAAGATTGACGATATAAGGCGAAGATGTTCTCGTATACACGTAGCTCGTATATTCAACGGCGCCTCGAATACCTGAAAGGTTTTCATCTGTGGCAACGGGACTTAATTCATTTTTAGGACTGCTGTCATGTATCGGTATAGCTAACTGTTATCGCAAGGAAATTTTTTGCGTTTTCATGTAAACCAACAGTTTTGTCATACAGTATGAATCAGATCTGATGCATTCAGTAAACTCGTGGTTCATTAGAAAAGCATTTCTTTCAGACTGTAATGTGCAATACAATAAGTGGTATCTGCGTTTTTTCTTTATCTCAGTTAGTTATACATTTATTCATGTCCCCAAACACGTTGCAAGTCAGTTGCGTCATAATCACCAGGTGGTCTTTCAAATGGTCCGAATGGCTCTGAGCACTATGGGACTTAACTTCTGAGGTCATCAGTCCCCTAGAACTTAGAACTACTTGAACCTACCGAGCGAGGTGGCGCAGTGGTTAGCACACTGGACTCGCATTCGGGAGGACGACGGTTCAATCCCGTCTCTGGCCATCCTGATTTAGGTTTTCCGTGATTTCCCTAAATCGTTTCAGGCAAATGCAGAGATGGTTCCTTTGAAAGGGCACGGCCGATTTCCTTCCCAATCCTTCCCTAACCCGAGCTTGCGCTCCGTCTCTAATGACCTCTTTGTCGACGGGACTTTAAACACTAACCACCACCACCACTTAAACCTAACTAACCTAAGGACATCACACACATCCACGCCGAGGCAGGATTCGAACCTGCGACCGTAGCGTCACGCGGTTCCAGACTGAAGCGCCTAGAACCTCACGGCCACAACGGCCGGCTAGGTGGTCTTTCTAGAGTATTCTGTTGAGAGTCTCTTCAGATTTTGACCGTCAGATAACAATGTCATTGCACCTGTTTGAATTGGGAAAGCCGGCCGCTGTGGCCGAGCTGTTCTAGGCGCTTCAGTGCGGAACCGTGCTGATGCTGCGGTCGCAGGTTCGAATCCTGCGTCGGGCATGGATGTGTGTGATCTCCTCAGGTTAGTTAGGTTTAAATAGTTCTAAGTCTAGGGGACTGGTGACCTCAGATGTTAAGTTCCATGGTGCTCAGAGCCATTTGAACCATTTTTTGAATTGGAAAATGGTTGAATAACCGAATAAACAGTTCTTTTCATCGACGACTGTTGTAAATACACGCCTTTACTATAATATTATGTCGTCTGACGTTGGAGAACAAACGATAAAATTCGACTAAATCATTTGATGCGCCACCTCCTTCATGTGACACGCAATCTTTTGCATCTTACATAGACTGTCATTCCACATATTTCTGAAATCATTGCCTATGTGTGGAAGAACTTACACTACAAATTAGCGTAAGCAAATCAGAGTGGATTCTTCCATATGGTCAGTGCTTCTAACAGTTTTATTCATGGAAAATGTTCAAATAGTGATGTTTCATAGCTGTGATAAATATTGCCGGAATGATAAGGAACAACTTTATTCAAACCGATCACATGGTCATATCTGATTCCCGTAAGAAAGATACATTCAATAGGAAAAACAATTATTATAGAAAATCTATAGAAGTAAATTAAAACTGTGTGTCGGTCCTGGACTCCAAACTCTGTTCTCTTCCTTTCGCAGGAAATTGCTCCATCGACTGACCCATCCAATGGCAACTTGCGAGCCGCCCTCGCAGCATTACTCTTATTTCCGGAAGTACCCCTTCTCCTGCCTTCCAGACTTCACGGACGCTCTCTAGCATATCTTGTGGGACTAGCACTCCTGAAAGAACGGATAATGCGGACGTATGGCTTAACCACAGCGTAGCGCATGGTTTCCAGACGAATTTTCACTCTGCAGCGGAATGTGCGATGGTTTGAAACTTCCCGGCAGATTAAAACGGACTGCTGGGAAGTTTCAAATATGTGTACATTCCGTTCTGCTAAGTATGAAAGTGTATTACAATATTTCGTAGTAAAATATTCGCAAAAGTTGAAATTCATACCTGCAAATCACTAGCTTGTAATTCTCAGAGACTGGCCACTGTCCATTAGTAATCTTCCACACATTCAACAATAATATACATACTGCATCGCACAGATCTGCAAAGGCGCCGGTGATTGTAACTACAAAATAGTATAAAATGTAGTAGTTACCTTTACTGTCCAGTCACCTTAATGTGACCACCTGTAAAAAACCTGAATAACTGCCTTTTGCAGCGCCGACCGATGCGACAGTTGCAGGAAGAGTGTCAGTGACATACTGGAAGGTACCGAGGCGATGTGGAGCCACGCCGATTACAATACCGTGGCCAACGGCTCTAGGTCCCACGGTTGAGGATACATGGCGCGAACAGTCTGATCGAGGTGGACCCAAAGATTCTCGATTCGGTTTAAATCCGGGGAGTTTGGTGGCCAAGGGGGTACGGTAAACTCATCCTGATGCTCTTTGAACCACGCACGTACGCTGTGAGCTGTTTGTCACGTTACACTGTTCCCCTGGTATATGTCACTATGGCAAGGAAAAGCAAACTGCATGTTGCGGTGGACATCGTCCCCAAGCATAGATGCATAGTGGTGTTGATACATTTTGCCATCCAGAATGACGAGCTCAACCAAGGAATGCGCTCTGGTCTGGGCCCTTCCGATAATTGTTGCAGGGTGTTTGCTTTCTGAGGTTTCCTCCGTACACGGAAATATCTATCTGTCCGATGGACATAAAAAGTGATTCATTTTCAAAGGTCAACCGTCGCCACACAATGGAAGTCCATTTGCGATACTGGCGTGCTGTTTCCAGCCTTCGTCGCTGACGACTAGCAGTCAGCATGGATGGATGAACCACACTCCTGGTGCAGAGGCCCATACGTAACAACGTTCACTGAACGATCGTTGAGAAAACAGGGCGGCCGCGGTGGCCGAGCAGTTCTAGGCGCTTCAGTCTGGAACCGCGTGACTCCTACGGTCGCAGGTTCGAATCCTGCCTCGGGCATGGGTGTGTGTGATGTCCTTAGGTTAGTTAGGTTTAAGTAGTTCTAAGTTCTAGGGGACTAATGACCTTAGAAGTTAAGTCCCTTAGTGCTCAGAGCCATTTGAACCATTTTTTTGAGAAAACAGTGTTAGCATTCCTTTGCTTCATCTTGTAGGTCAGTTGCTCAACAGTTGCACGTTTGTCCACCCGTACACATCTCCACAGCCATCGTTCACTCCTTTCATGTATGCCCCGTGGTGCACCATAGTTCCGTCGGCGTTGGGTTTGACTAGCGCCAGTTTGCCAGGCACGGTGTACTTTAACCACGGCGGCACGCGAGCATTAAATACCACCAATGCTAATGCTGCCGCTTCCCATCTGTGAGTGGCTATTGCACGATGACGTCGAACAAATGGCTCTGAGCATGATGGGACTTAACTGAGGACATCAGTCCCCTAGAACTTAGTACTACTTAAACCTAACTAACCTAAGGACATCACACACATCCATGCCGGAGGCAGGATTCGAACCTGCGACCGTAGCGGTCGCGCGGTTCCAGATTGAAGCGCCTAGAACCGCTCGGCCATACCAGCCGGCTGACGTCGAACAGACACAGTGGTCACATTAATGTGTTTGGACCATGTAATAACAGTCTGTAACCCAGTATCTTCAGTCGGTTTAAACTACTGGCAAGAGTGTGTAATATCATGATAAATGTCTTAGGTGACATACTTACATAGTGTTACTTCAATTACAATCAGAACAGTACCTTTCGCTGGACTAGTTGTCGATACCCTGCCGTTCTTGCTGCTCATCAGTATAACTTCCTGGCACTTGACAATATCCACGAATAGGCTCATGGACGACTTTTGTCGTCCTGTCTTCCTCAGATGCGTGTAATATTACGGATACTGATAATTCTTACTTTATGGACCGTCTGACTACAACTGCGCTAGGAAATGAACATTTGTTTTGATGCAATGTTTTGATTTGCATCAAAACAAGTGTTCAGTTCCTAGCGCTGTGAAATGTTGCAAAAAAACCACAAATTGGCATTTATAAGACGAGGAACAACACCAAAAATACAACAGGAGCCTAATATGTAGAAATCGTCCGCGCAACCTGCCACTGAAGATGCCTTACAGAAAATAAAGGCGAAACGCGTATGGCACGAAAATTGTGTTTCATTCAGTTGTAGTTAGACGATCCATAAAGCAAACATTATCAGTATACCGTAAAAGCCTCATGGAACTTACGAAGTTATCCACCACACAATTTACAAACATCGTGAATGGTGACGGGACTGTGTAACCCTCCCTTTGTGAATGGCCGAAGTTATTTTTACGTTTGACGGTTTCGTCTCGCAAAGAACAACACACAGCGGTAGTTCTTTCCAGATGCTTATGAATTGACCCCTTTGTCTACAGTCGGCCACGGTGGCCGAGCGGTTCTAGGCGCTTCACTCAGGAACCGCGCGAATGCTACGGTCGCAGGTTCGAATCCTGCCTCGGGCATGGATGTGTGTGATGTCCTTAGGTTAGTTAGGTTTAAGTAGTTCTAAGTTCTAGGGGACTGATGACCTCAGAAGTTAAGTCCCATAGTGCTCAGAGCCATTTGAACCTTTTTTTTTTTTTTTTTTGTCTACACAGAGATCTTACCCTTAGCAAGCAGGATTGTGTGGTGATATTTGATGCAATCAAATCACTTATGGACTGGGCTTTCAAGCCGTACAAGCAATAAACAACGCCACCATCCTTATCTCCAGCCAATCATGACACTGAAACTTCCTGGCAGATTAAAACTGTGTGTCCGACCGACACTCGAACTCGGGACCTTTGCCTTTCGCGGGCAAGTGCTCTACCATCTGAGCTACCGAAGCACGACTCACGCCCGGTACTCACAGCCCTACTTCTGCCAGTATCTCGTCTCCTACCTTCCAAACTTTACAGAAGCTCTACTGCGAACCTTGCAGAACTAGCACCCCTGAAAGAAAGGATACTGCAGAGACATGGCTTAGCCACAGTCTGGGAGATGTTTCCAGAATGAGATTTTCACTCTGCAGCGGAGTGTGCGCTGATATGAGGAGAGCTTCTGTAAAGTTTGGAAGGTAGGAGACGAGATACTGGCAGAAGTAGGGCTGTGAGTACCGGGCGTGAGTCGTGCTTTGGTAGCTCAGATGGTAGAGCACTTGCCCGCGAAAGGCAAAGGTCCCCAGTTCGAGTCTCGGTCGGACGCACAGTTTTAATCTGCCAGGAAGTTTCATATCAGCGCACACTCCGCTGCAGAGTGAAAATCTCATTCTGGAAATATCCCCCAGGCTGTGGCTAAGCCATGTCTCCGCAGTATCCTTTCTTTCAGGAGTGCTAGTTCTGCAAGGTTCGCAGGAGAGCTTCTGTAAAGTTTGGAACGTAGGAGACGAGATACTGGCAGAAGTAGGGCTGTGAGTACCGGGCGTGAGTCGTGCTTCGGTAGCTCAGATGGTAGAGCACTTGCCCGCGAAAGGCAAAGGTCCCGAGTTCGAGTCTCGGTCGGACACACAGTTTTAATCTGCCAGGAAGTTTCATATCAGCGCACACTCCGCTGCAGAGTGAAAATCTCATTCTGGAATCATGACATTGTCTCAAAGGTCGCAAATAGACGTAAAATCAAAACCCCTGTTGCTAGCGGTGAGGATTCACGCTAAATGTAATTAGGTGCACCAACCGGATAATTGGGCTTATAAATGGACGTTCCAGTAATAAAGGGGAAAATAAGCGTGAAACATCGGCCGATGCAAATCAGGGTTAGGCGTTCTAGATCATTAACAGTTCGCTTTGCAGTCATCATACAAGGACCTCCTGACGGTAGGCACAGTTCCACATTTTACTTGAATTTCTGAATGATAATTATACATTGCCTGGATAAATTTGATTAAGAGAAGTCCCACAGTCACCACAAATCGTCTGAATGATAACATTTCACCATACTCGCTATCGCTGGCATACAGTTTCGTCTATGAAACCATTTTCAAAAGTTTTCGTAAATACATTGGCGAAAAAAAAAAACACAACACCAAAAAACAATTAACGTAGAGTTACGAAATTTCGTTAATACATTTGTCCAGGCAACTTAAATGTAACTGTTTTTCTTATTATTATTCGAGTCTTTTACCACAGTATCAATTCTTTTGACGATGACCGGTTTCAGTCAGTAATGACCGTCCTCAGATCTTTTCTACACCATGTCCTAAAGTGATGAGGCCGTAATGGCATCATCAAAACATGTAAATATACTCAGAACAGCATCGTCACATAGATCTAAAATAAGGTGTAGAATAGGCCACATCGTCGTGGTAACTGTTCTTATTATTATTCGAGTCTTTTACCACAGTATCAATTCTTTTCATGATGATCGGTTTCAGTCAGTAATGACCGTCCTCAGATCTTTTCTACACCATGTCCTAAAGTGATGAGGCCGTAATGGCATCATCAAAACATATAAATATACTCAGCACAGCATCGTCACATAGATCTAAAATAAGGTGTAGAATAGGCCACATCGTTGTGGACGATGCTGTGCTGAGTATATTTATATATTTTGATGATGCCATTACGGCCTCATCACTTTAGGACATGATGTAGAAAAGATCTGAGGACGGTTATTACTGACTGAAACCGGTCATCGTCAAAAGAATTGATATTGTGATCAAAGACTGGAATAATAATAATAATAATAATAATAATAATAATAATAATAAATTTGACAGTATTGGATCACTGTTAATATACGTGACTATGCCGCAGCTGTTTAAATTTAACTGATTGACATTGTGAGGTCAGAGGTTAATGTAAGTGCTTGATAAGTCATTACAAACGTGAAATGTTGGTACATTAATAACCAGTGTAACCGCCAGAATGTCAATGCAAGCATACAAATATACGTGCACTGTATTGTACAAGTGCCGGATGTTAGTTTGTGGGATAGAGTCCCACGCCTGTTGCACTTGGTCTGTCAATAGAGAGACAGTTAACGCTGTTTTTGTGAATGACCCTGGAGTTATCGTCAGATGATGTCCTATACGTACTCGATTGGAGAGCAATGTGGTGATGATTATGTTGTTTGTTTTGTGGGCACGGTTATCAGCGCCGGTACAAAGTCCCAATCTTTACACAGTCCAATCTTGCACGTGCACAAATGTTGAGGACAACACAAACATCCAGTCCCTGGGTAGAGGAAATCCCCAACCCGGCCAAGAATGGGCCGGAACTCCGTGATCCAGACTGATGTCGTTGTTGACCAGGCCAAGGCAATATCTCGACACTCTGTAGAACATGTTCGGTTACAACAGCGGTACGTGCATGAGATTCTGGAACGCAACCACATGCATGAACCCAAAGTCAGGTACGGGCTTCATTGTAGGAATAGACAATGCCGCCAATAAAGAAAATAAGCTATGAGGTGCTTAAAACATCAATGTAGGCCTGTGCTGTGGTAGTGCCACGCAAAACAACAAGGTGTGCAAGCCCCCTGCACGAAAAACATGTCCACAACATAACACCACCAACTCCGAATTTTCCTATTGGCGCTACAAACACTGGCAGATAACGATCACCGGGCATTCGCCTTATCCATACCCTGCCATCGGATGCCCACAGTGTTTTTGCACTGTTCAATCGTCTAATGTTTACGCTCGTTATACCAAGTGAGGCGTCGTTTGGAATTTACCGGCGTGATGTGTGGCTTATGAGCAGCCGCTCGACCTTGAAATCCAAGTTTTCTCACCTCCCGCCTAACTGCCATAGTACCTGCAGTGGATCCTGCTGCAGTTTGGTATTCCTGTGTGACGGTCTGGCTAGATGTCTGCCTGTTACTCATTACGACCCTCTTCAACTGTCGGCGGTCTCTGTCAATGAACAGCCGAGGTCACCATGTAGGATGTGGAAATCTCACTTACAGATGTATGACACGAGTCACACCCTGTCAGCTGACCACGTTCGAAGTCTGTGAGTTCCACAGAGCGCCCCATTCTGCTCTCTCACGATGTCTAATGACTGCTGAGGTCGCTGATATGGAGTACCTGGCAGTAGGCGGCAGCATAATGCACCAAATATGAAAAACGTATGTTTTTGGGGGTGTCCGGATACTTTTGATCACATAGTATATATCTTCTTCAGAAGGAATAGGCCTTGTTACACCACATGGTGGTAAAGTACATTATCTGAATCCTAGCGGCTCTTGTCATATATGAAACTGGCATAAGAACCAGGAACAGTACATGCCTTGGCTTAAGACAATAACCAAATTACACTCAGTGTACGTCAGCATAAATGCACAAATGTATCCGCCCACTGGTAAAGACTATCGTCTACACGAAATTATAACAGGAGTCCAAAGAATAAAATGTTTGCTTCTTCTTCTTCTTCTTCTTCTTCTTCTTCTTCTTCTTCTGTAGTGGTCAATCCAAGGATTGATTTGTATAATGGCAGCATGTCTCTATTCTGTTTGCATAACATAAAAATTCAACATGCCATTCGAATGCACCAAGTTTTTCTTAAGAATAAACTTAAGAATACAATATAAGTATTAGGAATTGATATAAGAATGAGACAAGGATATGAGATTTTAGAAAGATTGTAACTGCTGAAATACCGTACAAACTTTCGTTGTATAATAAACATGTGGCACCTATTGTGAAACCCAGGTGTAATTTTGCAATTTATGTAACGCCCTTGTGTTCCCTAACCTGATACGAAAACTTCGTGTAGTTATCTTCTTGAAAACTGAAGAAAATAAAATAAATAAAAACAAAAACCTGGTTTCGAACACGGTACGCAAAAGTGAACAACTGCGACGCTAGCCAGTACGCCACCAGTTAGTTTGCACTTATAGAGCGATATAACGCGTCTGAACTCCGTCGAAAACTTTGACGCTCGTTTTCTCACAGATGGTCGAGTATCTACATGCATGGCGAGGCACTTGTTCGCTTATTTTGGTATCTCTTCCAGTGAGTGAAGTTCCCGAAAATCAGGCTATAGCACTTGCCGCCAGTTGCTATCACAGTTTCCATATGTAACCAAGACTGCGTAATTCGTACATAGTAAAAAATACTGTTGCAGCCCATAATAATTGTACGCGTAATCACTATTAATTTGACGTGAAATATCAGCAGTCTTTTTGTCATCGAAAGTGAGTGAACACACACAATCATCTAAGGCCATACGCTGCTTCTGCAGTAAGGGAAGAACGTCTTTACAAGATTCGAGGTGGGCGGAAAAGATTTTGTGATATTATTATTGGTTGCAATTTTAGTTTTTTATTTTTCAACGACGCGTTTCGCCTTGTTTAGGCGTCTTCAGGTTATCTACATAGAAACCAGAGAACAAATACATCTATTTAAGAATCGCCATCGCGTTGTGCCGACTTGGATAACCTATAAGAATGTATAAACAGATCACCTATTGAAAGAGCAAATACCTTATTTTTCTAATTCTTAGAAGAATCTTTTAGTCAGTGTAGCCAAAGGGCATCGTCAAATGTATCAGGCCAACACCGCCTTCGTTAAACTCAGTAAAAAGTAGAAATATAAAATAGTAAAATCATTACCTTTTCTAGATAGACGCGAGAGGCACCAAGATCTGCATAACGCGTTCCTGTTCACAGGAGCGAGTAACAGAGCAAGAGGGGGCTCAGGTAGTAAGCATAATGCGCCACAGCGTCGTGTGCCGGCACAGAAGCCTAATACAGAACCACCTCAAGAGGTGGCGTTGCGACACAGCTGTGATAAAAATGTGAGATCGTAAACTGGATGTACATACCCACTAAACCTTTATAAATGTAATGCGCATAAAACATTGATAACATGGAATTACTAGGGGCAACACCTGTGCATAACTTATCCTAAAATTGTGACGAAGTAAAATATAAATGAAGGCGGTAAATTTAAAATGAGAAAACAAGGTGGATAATACAACACACAGATGCACTGTGCGCCGCAGCGCCACCTCTTGAGGTGGTTCTGTATTAGGCTTCAGTACTGGCACACGACGCTGTGGCGCATTATGCATACTACCTGAGCCCCCATCTTACTCTGTCACTCGCTCCTGTGAACGGGAACGCGTTACGCAGATCTTGGTGCCTCTCGCGTCCATCTAGAAAAGATAATGATTTTACTGTTTTCTATTTCTAGATTTTACTGAGTTTAACGAAGGCGATGTTGGCCTGATACATTTGACGATGCTCTTTGGATACACTGACTAAGCCGGCCGGGTTGGCCGAGCGGTTCTAGCTGCTTCAGTCTGGAACCACTTGACCGCTACGGTCGCAGGTTCGAATCCTGCCTCGGGCATGGATGTCTGTCATGTCCTTAGGTTAGTTGGTTTAAGTAGTTCTAAGTTCTATGGGACTGATGACCTCAGATGTTAAGTCCCATAGCGCTCAGAGCCATTTGAACCAATTTAATACACTGACTAAAGAATTCTTCTAAGAAATAGCAAAAAAAGGTATTTGTTCTTTCAATAGGTGATCGGTTTATACACGCTTATAGGTTATCCAAGTCTGCACAACGCGACCGCCATTCTTAAATAGATGTATTTATTCTGTGTTTTCTATGTAGATAACCTGAAGATGCCTAAACAAGGCGAAACGCGTCGCTGAAAAATTAAAAAAACTAAGATTGCAACCTAGACTGTTTTTAACCAATACTGTTAAGCATTGCTTTGCTGTATGCCACATACGGATTGGAAGAATTTTGTGATATGTATCTATGCTCTCACCTCCATCGCCCATGTGAACTGTTAGTTAGGCAACAACCAGAGAGCACTCTCACGTCTTCGACAGAAATGTTGAGCTGGTAGTAAGATCGCAGTATGGAAGCCTTGAGTAACATCTCGAGTCATTGTTAACAGGACGGCATGTTGATGTTTGAGGCATTAACCACAAATGAGGACGATGATGACAGAGCACTGCGGGTTGGGGGTACGTGCAGGGAAGCACATGTGCACTAATGAGGTCGGCCGTTAGGGTGCGCAGCCGGAGGCCGCAGCACTCCGTAATAGGGCGGCGTGGGTGGTTTGGGGGAGGAGGGGGGTCAACACGCTGCCAGCAAGCTGATCGGCAAAGGCGCCGGCCTGCACTATGCTGACTGCTGGTGCTGCCACGCTGCATAGCTGCTACGTCCGGTGTTGGGTTCTTCTTCGAAACGAAACTAAGAAGGGGGAGGCCACGACGTTTGGAACGCGGATTTACTGCATACTTCGTACACTCGTAGTACTCCATGAGGACAACAAAATGTGTAAGCAGTAGCCCGCACTTCTCAAGCGTTACTGAGAAAACCGCAAGATAATTTCGGTCGTCAAATATATATATCTGTGCGTGGCCATTTTAACCATTAAGCGGCGGCAGACGAGTAGTGGCGGCACGGTAGCTCAGCGTGTTCGGTTAGAGCGTTAACTTTCCTTTCTAATAAAAGAACTGAGCGAAGGACCATCGAACAAACTGAACGGGTTTCATCGAACGTCCGCCCTGAACAAAGCCAACGAAGAATATAGAACAGGATTTAAAAATTAAAAAAAAAGTGATTGGCGTTCAAGCCCCTGGATCGCTGGATCGAGTTCCGTTCATCAGTTTTTTTTTATTTTCAACACAGTAATTTGTGGACTTAGAGAAAGCTTTTGACAATGTTGACTGAAATACTCTCTTTCAAATTCGGAAGGTGGCAGGGGTAAAATACAGGAAGCGAAAGGCTATTTACAATTTGTACAGAAACCAGATGGCAGTTATGAGGGGCATGAAAGGGAAGCACTGGTTGGGAAGGGAGTGAGACAGGGTTGTAGCCTATCCCCGATGTTATTCAATCTGTGTATTGAGCAAGCAGTAATGGAAACAAAAGAAAAATTCGGAGTAGGAATTAAAATCCATGGAGATGAAAGTAAAACTCTGAGGTTCGCCGATGACATTGTAATTCTGTTACAGACAGCACAGGACCTGGAAGAGCAGCTGAACGGAATGGACAGTGTCTTGAGAGGAGCGTATAAGATGAACATCAACAAAAGCAAAACGAGGATACTGGAAATTAGTCGAATTAAATCGGGTGATGCTGAAGGAATTAGATTAGGAAATAAGACGCTTGATGCAGTAAATGAGTTTTGCTATTTGGGGAGCAAAATAACTGATGATGGTCGGAGTAGAAGAGATATAAAATGTAGACAGGCTATGGCTAGGAAAGCGTTTCTGAAGAAGAGAAATTTGTTAACATCGAGTATAGATTTAAGTGTTAGGAAATCGATTCTGAAAGTATTTGTATGGAGTGTAGCCATGTTTGGAAGTGAAACATGGACGATAAATAGTTTAGATAAGAAGAGAATAGAAGCTTTCGAAATGTGGTGCTACAGAAGAATGCTGAAGATTAGATGGGTAGATCACATAACTAATGAGGAGGTGCTGAACAGGATTGGGGAGAAGAGAAGTTTGTGGCACAACTTGACTAGAAGAAGGGATCGGTTGGTAGGACATGTTCTGAGGCATCAAGGGATCACCAATTTAGTATTGGAGGGCCGCGTGGAGGGTAAAAATCGTAGAGGGAGACCAAGAGATGAGTACACTAAACAGATTCAGAATGATGTAGGTTGCAGCAGGTACTGGGAGATGAATGAGCTTGCACAGGATAGAGTAGCATGGAGAGCTGCATCAAACCAGTCTCTCGACTGAAGACCACAACAACAACTACAGCAACAACAATCCTTTTAGCATTGAACAAGACGCTAGATGCGGAACAAGATACGAGCGCACTGTATAGTTTACGGTACAAGAACAGTTCAGAAATGGTGATTGATTGTGTCAAAACGACAATACACAATGTCATAAAGCAAAGGCAATGGTTTTTTGGACAAAAATGTTTTTTAAAGTGACCAGCGTGTCCAGAGATCCGACACCAACCCACTGGAACATCTTTGGTTGAGTCAGAATATCGACTTTACTCCAGACTACAGTGTACAATATTAGTACCTTCTCTGATTTCCGACCTCGATAGAGAACGGACTGCCACTCCTACACAGACTACAAAGACATTGAGATACGTCACTGAAAGAGCTCCAAGTGTAGATACAGCCGTCATAAAGGTGAAGGCAGGAACACCCCTATTAATGGTTCAAATGACCCTAAGCACTATGGGACTTAACGTCTGAGGTCATCAGTCCCATAAACATAGAACTACTTAAACCTAACTAACGTAAGGACATCACACACATCCATGCCCGAGGCAGAAGCAGCGCGGTTCCGGACTGAAGCGCCTAGAACCGCTTGGCTACAGCGGCCGGCCTCATATTAATATCCAGTAATAATTGACCGTATACTTTTGAGAAGATAACGTACGTTAATGTGTGTGAAAATTGATAATTAACTTCAATGTTTGTTACTGAGTGTAAAATACAATAGCGCAGAAAGTGAATAAGACCTCACATGTGATCAAACTTCCCCCCATGAACCATGGACCTTGCCGTTGGTGGGGAGGCTTGGGTGCCTCAGCGATACAGATAGCCGTACCGTAGGTGCAACCACAACGGAGGGGTATCTGTTGAGAGGCCAGACAAAAGTGTGGTTCCTGAAGAGGGGCAGCAGCCTTTTCAGTAGTTGCAGGAGCAACAGTCTGGATGATTGACTGATCTGGCCTTGTAACACTAAACAAAACGGCCTTGCTGTGCTGGTACTGCGAACGGTTGAAATCAAGGGGAAACTACAGCCGTAATTTTTCCCGAAGGCATGCAGCTTTACTGTATGGTTAATGATGATGGCGTCCTCTTGGGTGAAATATTCCGGAGGTAAAATAGTCCCCCATTCAGATCTCCGGGCGGGGACTACTCAAGAGGACGTCGTTATCAGTAGAAAGAAAACTGGCGTTCTACGGATCGGAGCGTGGAATGTCAGATACCTTAATCGGGCAGGTAGATTAGAAATTTTAAAAAGGGAAATGGATAGGTTAAAGTAAGATATAGTGGCAATTAGTGAAGTTCGGTGGAAGGAGGAACAAGACTTTTGGTCAGACGAATACAGGGTTATAAATACAAAGTCAAATAGGGGTAATGCAGGAGTAGGTTTAATAATGGATAAAAAATAGGAATGCGGGTAAGCTACTACAAACAGCATAGTGAACGCATTATTGTGGCCAAGATACACACGAAGCCCACGCCTACTACAGTAGTACAAGTTTATATGCCAACTAGCTCTGCAGATGACGAAGAAATTGAAGAAATGTATGATGAAATAAAAGAAATTATTCAGATAGTGAAGGGAGACGAAAATTTAATAGTCATGGGTGACTGGAATTCGGTAGTAGGAAAAGGGAGAGAAGGAAACGTAGTAGGTGAATATGGATTGGGGCTAAGAAATGAAAGAGGAAGCCACCTGGAAGAATTTTGTGCAGAGCATAACTTATTCATAGCTAACACTTTGTTGAAGAATCATGAAAGAAGGTTGTATACACGGAAGAACCCTGGAGATACTAAACGGTATCAGATAGATTATATAATGGTAAGACATTTCCAGGGGCAGATGTGGACTCTGACCAAAGTCTATTGGTTATGAAATGTAGATTAAAACTGAAGAAACTGCAAAAAGGTCGGAATTTAAGGAGATGGGACCTGGATAAACTCACTAAACCAGAGGTTGTACAGAGTTTCAGGGAGAGCGTAAGAGAACAATTGACAGGAATGGGGGAAAGAAATACAGTAGAAGAAGAATGGGTAGCTTTGAGGGATGAAGTAGTGAAGGCAGCGGAGGATCAAGTAGGTAAAAAGATGAGGGCTAGTGGAAATCCTTAGGTAACAGAAGAAATATTGAATTTAATTGATGAAAGGAGAAAATATAAAAATGCAGTAAATGAAGCAGGCAAAAAGGAATACAAACGTCTCAAAAATGAGATCGACAGGAAGTGCAAAATGGCTAAGCATGGATGGCTAGAGGATAAATGAAGGGATGTAGAGGCTTATCTCATTAGGGGTACGATAGATACTGCCTACAGGAAAACTAAAGAGACCTTTGGAGAAAAGAGAACCACTTGTATGAATATCAAGAGCTCAGATGGAAACCCAGTTCTAAGCAAAGAAGGGAAAGCGGAAAGGTGGAAGGAGTATATAGAGGGTCTATACAAGGGCTATGTACTTGAGGACAATATTATGGAAATGGAAGAGGATGTAGATGAAGATGAAATGGGAGATATGATACTGCGTGAAGAGTTCGACAGAGCACTGAAAGACCTGAGTCGGAACAAGGCCCCAGGAGTAGACAACATTCCATTAGAACTACTGACGGCCTTGGGAGAGCCAGTCCTGACAAAACTCTACCATCTGGTGAGCAAGATGTATGAGACAGGCGAAGTACCCTCAGACTTCAAGAAGAATATAATAATCCCAATCCCAAAGAAAGCAGGTGTTGACAGATGTGAAAATTACCGAACTATCAGTTTAATAAGTCACAGCTGCAAAATACTAACGCGAATTCTTTACAGACGGGTGGAAAAACTAGTAGAAGCCGACCTTGGGGAAGATCAGTTTGGATTCCGTAGAAATATTGGAACACGTGAGGCAATACTGACTCTACGGGTTATCTTAGAAGCTAGATTAAGGAAAGGCAAACCCACGTTTCTAGCATTTGTAGACTTTGAGAAAGCTTTTGACAATGTTGACTGAAATAATCTCTTTCAAATTCGGAAGGTGGCAGGGGTAAAATACAGAGGGCAAAAGGCTATTTACAATTTGTATAGAAACCAAATAGCAGTTATAAGAGTTGAGGGGCATGAAAGGGAAGCCGTGGTTGGGAAGGGAGTGAGACAGGGTTGTAGCCTCTCCCCTATGTTATTCAATCTGTATATGGAGCAAGCAGTGAAGGAAAGAAACGGAAAATTCGGAGTAGGTATTAAAATCCATGGAGAAGAAATAAAAACTTTGAGGTTTGCCGATGACATTATAATTCTGTCAGAGACAGCAAAGGACTTGGAAGAGCAGTTGAACGGAATGGATGGTGTCATGAAGGGAGAATATAAGATGAACATCAACAAAAGCAAAACGAGGATAATGGAATGTAGTCGAATTAAGTCGGTGATGTTGAGGGTATTAGATTAGGAAATGAGACGTTTAAAGTAGTAAAGAAGTTTTCCTATTTAGGGAGAAAAACAACTGATGATGGTCGAAGTAGAGAGGATATAAAAAGTAGACTGGCAATGGCAAGGAAAGCGTTTCTGAAGAAGAGAAATTTGTTAACATCGAGTATTGATTTAAGCGTTAGGAAGTTGTTTCTGAAAGTATTTGTATGGAGTGTAGCCATGTATGGAAGTGAAACATGGACGATAAATAGTTTAGATAAGAAGAGAATAGAAGCTTTCGAAATGTGGTGCTACAGAAGAATGCTGAAGATTAGATGGGTAGATCACATAACTAATGAGGAGGTGCTGACTAGGATTGGGGAGAAGAGAAGTTTGTGGCACAACTTGACTAGAAGAAGGGATCGGTTGGTAGGACATGTTCTGAGGCATCAAGGGATCACCAATTTAGTATTGGAGGGCCGCGTAGAGGGTAAAAATCGTAGAGGGAGACCAAGAGATGAATACACTAAGCATATTCAGAAGGTTGTAGGTTGCAGTAGGTACTGGGAGATGAAGAAGCTTGCACAGGATAGAGTAGCATGGAGAGCTGCATCAAACCAGTCTCAGGACTGAAGACCACAACAACAACAACAACAATGTGAAAAAATGAGTCACTGACACGTCGAAACATGGTGATTACACGTGACCTGCACACTTTTCTTATAGTGATCTTCACGCAAAGTTTACATTACTTGGATCCTGCACGAGGCCTGATCATATTTCGCATGTTGCATCTTCAACCGAATTTGCGGCCGGTGGTATATACAGGGTGTTTCAGAAGTTATGGTAAATATTCAGGGATATGACAGGAGTGATCATTCGAAACAAACAAGTCAAACATTGGCTCTAAAACGCATACCTTAAGAGCTATGAGATATTCTTTATCTTCAATATTGTGAAACAAACCTCTTCTACTGCAACCTCTTTGTTTTCCATATTTTGGGAAGTGGTAGTATGGACCAAAACAAAAAATAAGTATCGAGTAAACATTTGGTTCAAAAAAAATGGTTCAAATGGCTCTGAGCACTATGGGACTTAACATCTGTGGTCATCAGTCCCCTAGAACTTAGAACTACTTGAACCTAACTAACCTAAGGACATCACACACATCCATGCCCGAGGCAGGATTCGAACCTGCGACCGGAGCGGTCACGCGGTTCCAGACTGAAGCGCCTTTAACCGCACGGCCACACCGGCCGGCAAACATTTGGTCTGCAATGTATACCTTAGAAGTTATGAGCACTTGTTCATTAGAAGAGTTGTGTTCCAAAGTACCGAAGATGAACAGGTGCTCACAGATGTGAAGGCATGCATTTTTAGAGCACATGTTTACTGGTCATTTGTTTTTTGTTTTGGTCCATACTACCACTTCCCAAAATATGGAAAGCAAAGAGCCTGCAGTAGAAGAGATTTGTTTCACAGTATTGAAGATCAAGAATAACTCACAGGTTTTAAGGTATGCTACTAAGAGCCCATGTTTACTTGACTCGTAGTTCCTAAAATTGTCGGTAACTTTTACAAAATTAGCATTCATTTATTACAAGAATAGGACTTATAATAGCAGAAAAAAACTAAAAGCTATCTTTGACATTACAACAGTAACATTAATTGTAGAGTAATGACACATCAAGGCATAATAGTGACACATCAAGGCATAGTAGAGACACACAAAGACAGCGATTCGAGGTTGATAAGTTCAGGCGCTCTGTTGATTCCCCTTCACTGTAAGTCATTGTAAGCAGCAGAATTTGAAAATCAATCGCTCGTTGGTAAGATGCGCTTATGTTGAGGTAGCTGGGCCATCTCTAAGCCCGTAAGAGCTGTGTTTTGCAGGAGTCACCTGACTGAACCCCTACTACATGGGGCTAATCAATGAGTCTACAATCTGCCTTAAAACAATCAGTCGGTGTCAACAGTTCTAAAAAAATGTTTACTTCTTTATTTAAATCGACGTGAATAATATTCGAAACGTTCCTTGACAGCTCCGTTTCTGTATCTAGTACATCAAAAGTCTGCAAGCCACCTTGCAGTGTGTGGCGGAGGGTACTCCGTGTACTAGTCTCATTTTCCATCTTTCCTGTTCCAGTTACGTATGGTTCGAGGGAAGAACGATTGCCTCCCTGTAGGCTGGATCTCCTTAATTTTATCTCCATGCTCCTTTCAAGAGATATACGTAGGAGGAACCAATACATTTAGTTTTATTTCTGTAGTTCACGATTCGTAAAATGTGTTGCAATGTAGCTTTTCGGGTGACTGTGTTGTAGAGCCTTGCGCTACAAGCAGCACCTGTTGTATTCGCTCTCAACACCTCAGTAATTCGTAGCAGCACCAACATTAATCTTACATACTGCTAAGCGAACTATCTCAGAGTGCCAGTACACAAGGCCGTGCAACAATATCCGTACGTGCTCCGCCTTACAAAGGATGCAAAACGCAACAGGAACTTTCTTATACTTGAGTTAAGTGCAGCCAACCACAGCCTTGAACTGGAAGTGAGGGAATATAACACGTGGAAATATGGCTGAGACGACACAGAGGTTGCCAGTACTGTAGCCTACAAAATACTTCTTCCAGAATAGCACCATTTATGATGGTAAACGGCCTTTAACTTCCATCACAATCATGTGCCTCCCTCACACAGGCTTCCTGACTCATCTCCAAGAGATGAGATTTTCAAAATTGGTCATGCATCTCAAGCTGAGAAATTGATTTTTATAAGCTATTATTTCAGTGTGAGTGCTGCTGTGACCAGCTTTTCACTATTTGTAAACAATTCCCAAATACGGACATCGCTACTTCCCCAGTATGTCCAACAGTTTACAGACTCGTCTTGTTCTTTTTTGCAGAGAGCTTCTGCTCACGTTCACGGATTGTCAGCCATGCGATAGTGCTGCAATCGTGTATTGCAAGATACGACGTTTGTGAACCAACTAAAAGGCCATACTTGTTACTTCGTGTAAAACTTATGCCAAGCGGATAGAGAGGTAGAAAACAGCCATCATGTTTTAACGAGCCCATGACCACACTGTGAATGAAGTCGGTCGATTTGTTGGTGGATCACCGACGTCTATCCAACGTTCTACAAGGAATGGTGTACCACGTGCAGACATGCTGCACGGCGTTGCAACTGTTGTTGGAAAAGAACCTAATAGACACGGGCTAGAGTTAAGTGTCACACTTCGTCAATGAAAACCGATGGCAATGACGCTGTCAGTGAATGCATATCCATCTCAACCAGCTTCCGAGGGAGAATTTCGAAGAAAATTGCGTTAAATGGACGTTTGGAGACGAGTACCTTGCAGAAGGCCGTTTGTAACAGCGATACATAAATATGCACGTCTTTAATGGTCCAAACAGCACAGAAATGGGCAGTAATTAAATGAAGACTCATTTACCAACCCAAGCCATCCAGGCGAGTTAACATGAATTTTCGGTTTGTTTGTAGTGTGACGTAAGTTGGAAAGATATTCTGGCGCTGGATGTTGCTCCCTTCAGAAGTGTGGACGCTCACTCTCGTTTCACACCAAGCTGCTTCACATGGATGAGATCACTACACGCTTTTGGCTTAAGCGACGCAGTGCGTATTCTGCTGTGTTTCTGTACGGCGTCTTTGTTTTCTGAAGTCATGCTTTAGCAGGGCAAATTTCTCGGGCTTCCTACGCGATTCAACTGAAACGAAATTTAGTTTCTTGTTTTGTGTTCGGCTTTAGATCGTGTGTCCACGTGGATAGCTATATCCATGTGAAATTTATATATCTGCGAACATTCGTGTTATTCAATACCTCTCTCAACGAATAAAAGCGACATTGCTTTCGGAGTATTATTTTGTGGATATTCTAAAACTCGTTGTACATTATGATCCCTTACGTTCTGCTTGAAATAATTTGTGGCCGTCTATATTTGGCGGCCTATTTGGTATGTGCAATTGTGACCGTTAGATTACCTTCGTAACCAGAACCCACATTCGTCTGTTTACTATATTGAAACTTCCGTTGTTCGCGCTTGGAACCACGACCTGCACTGTTCGTAGCCCTGCTCCTTGTCGTATGTAACGACTCTAGTTAAAGCAGTGTTGCACCCACGATTTAGCGCCATATGCTATTTCATACTGACGTAAGCTTTCAGCTATCCGGTAAATAGTTCAGCTTTGTGCTGAATGTAGTTTCAAAACAGCTTTTTTTTCAGGTCAGATCTGGCAAAAGTCTGTGTAAAACTCATCAGCATTCAGAAGTTAACATTTTTGTGTACGTAATTCATATTACAGTGTTATTTCATAGACATATTCATTGCACTACTGTTCGTCTGGAACACGTACTTCTTTACGCTAAGGGTCTATTAGTTTTGCAAATCCCCTGTGATAAATCTAAGTCCTCTGTTTCCTTCTAAAGCACATGAAAAAATGGTACGTTACATGAACGAAAATTAATCGTCATCACTGATTTGTTTTCGGTCAGATGCGTTATCACAAGGACTTGCGTGAAAAATTGCTATAAATCAGTTTCAGTATGTTTCAGAATTTAAGTAAAAATTTGATAAGGCTGAAATATAAATAAAAAAAGGTCAAGCTAAACCGAAATATGTCTTTCTTGCCTTATTGTAAAGTGTTGTTCTCTGTATTTCTTTGACTTACTCGTGAAGTTTCATTATTTTGGTGAATCTTTTAACCAGCAAGAATTATATACTACTTCTGGAGTTTGACACTGATTTTCTCCTCGTCCACTGAACGACGCAACTGCACTGAAATACGAGTCTGTGTGCCGGTTATATTGGATGTGGGCTGGACGTGTTTGCTTGTTATCGAAATCGATTGACAGGAACGCACGTACCGTACAGTTGGCGGCTGACCGTCGCCGCTTCGTGTGGTCTGTTGGAAGTGTGGACTTGGCGAGAACGCTGTTTCCTTAACAGCTCTTGTCAGGATGGCGTGATTATTTATGAGACGAAAAAAAAAGAAATTTATGCTCTGTTTAACAACTACTCCCTCGCTGCACTATGTGTAGATTCTGTGGCTGTACTTTGTGAGACAGCACTTGTTTCTTTTGATATGAGTAATTGCTGTGTAAGTCTGAAATTGTATTAAAAAATTTTCCTAAAGGCATGCATTTATTGAGGCCAGTCTTTTGTTAGTACATGTTTACGTTGTTACAGCCTGTGTTCTCACCACCTATTCTCGTCACTTTCAATGGCGGCTCGTGCAAAATTTTACCAGTGTGCTACAATGCGGTGGTCTTTAGTCTTTTGACTTACAAGAGTAGTAATCGTAACTGAACTGAAAGCATTAATTTTACGCACATAAACTGTATTATTTGTACATGATTAAATTTTATTATTAAAATGAAAAAAAGAATTATGGCAGCTGCAGGAGTCGAACCCAGTCAGGTGAACTGATGGTCAGTGCACGTGACCATTCGGCCAGAGCTCCGCTACCTTCCTACTCCTCAAGAATCTTTCAAACTGTACGCTTGCACACACACTCTCAAATAAAAATGTCCTGCTGCTGTGAGCAACATAGCATTCATAGTGCCGGAAGGGATGGTGTCACATCAGCGCATGCACAGTCCAAAACATACAGCTGTGTCGCTTCTCTGTGTTGACAGCAGCGCGGCTGACCGTAATTTCAACACTCGACACTGGTTTCTAGTTACCGCGGAGAGAGTATTACAAAACGTGTTTTTGGCCGTTTTATATGCTTATCAGCACACGTTCGAAAAGTAATGGCATAAAGTTTTGAAAATGTCTGTGTGGTCAGCGACCGTTTACAAAGTAAAATTAAAGCAATAAGAGCCCTCGGTCGAAAATATGAAGTCTTTTGACCCAGGTTTGGGCACTACTGTGAATGCTTTCATGAGAAGTGAAACACTCAAACTGGCATCTCACGCATAAAATAAATAAATATCAAGCGATAAAGCTTTAGTCACAAAATTTTTAAATATAACACATGGAAGGCAAGCCACTATGGCCTGCCCACACATGTCGCAGCATGAGACTCGATAATCTTAGTGCGATTTCTGGGTCAATCTCTCACAGTATTTAGGAATGCAGTTTCTGATACAGACTTTGTAAATAAACGGAACAGGGTGGAAGAGTGAGGTGGAGAACTGAGGTACGTTCTCCTTCAGCTATTCTTGTGTACCGAGAAGTGATGAGAAAGTACATTTCGTCAGTTTACTTGTAGCCTTTATCTGTTGCCCTGTAAATATTCCACACAGTATGCTTCATCGTACATATTATGCAAGTATTGCGACGGAGCAGCAAAATAGGTAAAAATTCTGTAATGATTGGTATTGTTCACATATTGTTAGCTGTCACAGTGTAAGAAGAAATCGTGACTACAGAGTGTTCTTAATTTGAGAAAGAACCGGTTAGTATTTTTATCTAGCGAAAATCACAATAGTGCTGCCTGCCCGCTCATATGGACGCAACACCCAGAGATACGACGCCAAGTCGGAAAGTTGTACCAGAGTTTAGAGAGCGATTACACGAAGATAGCTTCGATTCGTAGGGGAAATTGCGTTCGTATTCAATGCAGAATTCGTTATTCTAGGCTCAAATCGTTTGTGACGGATGTTTTAAACACTAGTTTGAAGTTTGTGAGGAAACGAACAGTGCGTTTCGTGAAGGGTTACGGTAGTGTTGCATCTTTCACCAGCCAAGAATGCAAAGAAAATCAAAAGCTTAAATGAGAGACGAATATTCAAATTTCATTAGCACTGTAAAAGGCCACGACCAGTGAACTTACTGGTATCTATCAAAATAATTGTTAAATGTACCATGTGTAGGAGACTTTCTTTACCCTGATGCATATTACACGTGATAGTATCCTATGCCTAAAACAATAATGTTCTGTGTGCCATACTGAACACAGTTAATTCTAATAACGTAATGGGAATAATTAACTGTTCACATTATTAGAAACCACAGAGGTTTGTGCCATACTAAAGTAATCCATAATGTTGTATTTTCCTTCAAGTATTTGTTTACGATTATTGTCTGCTTCTTCCTGAGTTGTGGCAAAATGGAGTAAGGTGGTAGCAAATAAATGTTAGTAAACGGAGTTCATTTAACAGCATCCTCGTCTCTGAGTAGTAAAGTGTGATTGTAAGAACACACTAACGGGATAAATCTCATTCTAAGGCACTATGGTAGAAATTATGATGATTGATGCTTAAGCACCTGTAGCAAGACGGCTTTTCCAGTTAAAAGTAAATTTTAGACCTTTTGAAGTATATTGTAGCAGTCAACGGTAGTCGAGTATTGTTCTTGCATGACAGATCGTGCGCTTGATACGATCCTGGGGCAACCGAAGAATACGTAATACATATTGATAACCAAATGGTCTGTACAGTGTGTGTCGTCAGGGATTCCGTTCGTTTGTCTTTCAGTTAATTTAATTTTATACAATACTACATACTTCAGTTACCATGTTTCATGACAATCACTCAGTCCTTGTGGTCTGCGGTTGTATTAAAGAAATGATTTCGCGTACGTTAGGAAAACACACAAGGTCATTTTTAATGGAAGTCATCATATCGAAAGTAGACTGCACGTTGGGATTTACGTGTCAAATCAAGAAGTTACACAAAAACGTTTTTTATGTGTATCTACATACATATGTACTCAGCCTGAATGAGCCTCGTACCAATATTAACGAGTCCCTGCTCCATTATATTCCCGTGTTGAGTAAGGGATGAAATATTGTGTGTCTCTTTAGGCGCCCTATTTGCCTCATTTTCGCAATTCCTACAATAGGTACAGATTGGTGGTAGCAGAATGAAATGAAGGCTCTTTACTCAAAGGTTCGTGAGAAGCACTCCGTCTTTCGTCCAAGAATTGTCATTTAGGTTCCAAAACATTTCTATTACTCTGTAACGATCCTAGTATCGCAACAGTGGTGGCTGTTGTATGCTTCGCGCATCGATCTCTGCTAACATTTGCCTGTCATCATTTGCACGTTCCGTTTTGAAGCAGGAGTGCAACGGCCCTTGCTTCCTCAGTATTTTCCGAATTTCGTTGTTAGACCTACCGTGTTTCAGTCACTTTGTGATAGCAAAACAGCTTGTGTTGCTACCCTTTTTTGGTGTCTATGAGTTTGCTTCCGTTACCCTTTTGCAGCCGCTGACCGAGCGGTTCAGCTTAGTGCCGCAGGTTCTGAATAATACGTTCGCCGTAATTTCGGCCGCCGTTTTACTAACGATGCAGCCGTTTTGTATCTCGATCGATGGACATTGCGACTTTTCCAATGCTGACAAGGTAAACTAGTGGTGCTGCCCCTGTCTGGGCTTCTGTTCAAATGCAAATGTCGTGGCTATTGATTGTTTCCCCTTTGTCCGCCCCTGGTAGCTGAGTGGTCAGCGCGACAGAATGTCATACCTAACGGTCCGGGTTCGATTCCCGGCTGGGTAGGAGATATTCTCCGCTCGAGGACTGGGTGTTGTGTTGTCCTTATCATCATCATTTCACCCCATCGATACATGTCGCCGAAGTCGCGTCAACTCGAGAGACTTGCACCAGGCGAACGGTCTTCCCGACGGGAGGCCCTAGCCACACGGCATTTCCATTTCCCTTTTGACATCATATTCTCATGTTTATTCGTGAATTTGCGCTAGCATACTCTCAGAAGGGGTTATAAGTGGTTTCGTGTCTCAGAAGGGGTTATAAGTGGTTTTCGTGTCTCATTCCTGTGTGTTTCTGTCTTGATCTACAGCAGGGCATTTTGGTGTCAGTTTATTTCATTAACTGTAAGTCGATCATTCATATCATTTAACATGCTACTATCATTTCAAGAGTTGTTTTCGTGATTACATCCTGCTTAATTATCAGATCTATCTGTCTGCTCATCCATAGCATCCCATTGCTCCCCTAAATCATTAAGTTTTTATTTAGCTTTCGAAACCTCTGCTAGACGTGAAGAAACCCAATGCCACACAATGGTCAGGTGTAGAGAAGATCGACAGGTCTGGTTAATTATCCGGCGAATAGAAATTCAGCAGGAGGTAGTTCATTGACGTCTTTTCTAAAAACACCACGCCCGCTAAAGTTATCAGCCAAAAATTATCATACATTGGTCATCTTCGATAGTCGTTAATGATGTTTTATCCGCCTGGTAGTCGTTTCCTCTGCACACCATGCAGGCCGTGCGGGCAGCTGCCCCTCCAGGAGGACGTACATAAACGGCTCAAATGTTCAAATCTGTGTGAATTCCTAGGGGAGCGAACAGCTGAGATCATCGGTCCCTAGACTTACACTCTATTTAAACTGACTTATGCTAAGAACAACAAACACACACTCATGGCCGAGAGAGGACTAGAACCTCTGGCGGGAGGGGCCGCGCAACCCGTGACATGGCGACTCAAACCGCGCGGCGTAAACGGCTCTCATCGAAACAGAGATATTTTGCTTGTAGGGCCTGGGCTGTTTACCAGGGAGCTATAGGTCGCCTCCACAGCGTCTGAGGAATCGTTAGCGCTAGGATTTCACCCGGAACAAGTCCCGCCCACTCACCCCCGGTTTTCCCGGTCTTTGTTCGGCGCCTCGGCATCGTTTCATTTGACCCACGTGGTTTACCGCGTTCGGCTGCACTTGGAGTGAATGTTAAATTAATATCTTGCTAGGTCTTAAATTTTGCCAGATAGTTAAAAGACACGTTACAAAAAACATGCACAATTGGCCTCAGCTGTGCCAGGTACTTCCACAGCAAACATAAGAGAAAACAATTTAGCACTGAATCCTTTAAATACGAGAACTCAGTATTCAGATGAATAGCCTATGAAGAAACATACTTCTATGTGAGAAAAAGCACCCAAAGCTACAAAAAAAAAAAAAAAAACCTAGCCTCGAAGAATAATTTCGTTGGAGAAAGAGGAACCACAGTATACTTGACACTAAGTTTCAGAAGTCAGACAGCATATGTGAAACAAGCACCAATGTTCACTACACTTCCAGCTGGCATCAAAATTACTTTGTTCTTGCTAGATCGATCCAAGCTGTTTTTGCGTGTTATTCACTGAATAGTTTTGCTGAAATGTTTCAAAGGTGGAAGAAGAATTAGCACAGCATGAAGGACGTTTTACAGCCGTGAAACACTGCAGCATTTATTCCCCCCATAACTGCTGTGTGACAAACATACAGATCATCATTATTATTTTCAAAAAATGGTTTGAATGACATTTACGAAATGAATAAATCTTTTCGTTAAAAACAGACAGGACAAAGAATAACGACAGATTATTTTCCTGAGACGTTTGCAACAGTATATAGGACACTAATCACACAGAAACAGCCACAATTCTATATAACCTCGTTTATAATGCGCAGGTATGGCATTGGAAGGATTTACAAGTTAAAATTCACTCATTACCCATGCAAATACTAACGAAATATGGCATATACGCAAATATATTGCTGCTTTAATTAGGCATTTCTACTTTATGGCATTCTTATATTCATAATTTTCGTGAGCTACTATGAGAGCCTACATAAACAAAACGACTTTCGCTTATTTCTATATAACGTTGATTTTAGACAACAGAGATAGTCGACTGCATCCGTGGCTATACTACCGACATGACAGATTCAAGACCATTGTTTTGGCACTGTATGTTTTTGCTCTGCTGTTTTCCTCAAATAAACGTATTATAATAAGTGAATTAGTTAATGAAAATTTGTCCTCATTGCCCTTAAATAACATCACGTTATTTTTTGTTTTCTATGGCTGGCGATACTTTCAATTCTCAATAAATACTTTTATTTCTTTAATGATGCACATTCATATTATATTACTATTCAGAAAAACTTAAATTTCTTATCATTAGTGAATCTCATCACAGTGTAAAATGTGTTGGACTGTGACGATAACAACTTTGATGCAGCTTCCAGTTTGTGGAACTGACGGCTATTTAGGTGAGGGCCTTACACTACTGATAGGCGTGGAGGGGGGTGAATGGGCGGGACTTGTTCTGGGCGAAATCCTAGCGCTAAGGGCACGTCAGCGTCTGGTGACTGGTGGCGGGCGGGGAGGGGAAGGGGGGGGGGTGCCAACCTCACCGACAGGCACGTGCATTCCCAGCACAGAGTGGTGTCAGCAGGCTATTATGTTGCTACGGCAGGTCACGTTCCCTCGCAGTGCCTTGCGGATACCCGTCTGATCTCGAATGTTTGGGCCACCGCCGGAGCGTGAGAAGTCAGTTTCGCCTTACGCCTTTACGCTTACAGTTAGCAGTACCAGCAGTTCCGTCCGGACGCATCAGCAGTTCGGTAAGCATTCCCAGTCGGTAGTACCAGTAGCTCCTCCTCACCGCAGCACGCCAGCAGAACAGGTCCACTTCGTAGTGATATTCACCTGGAGCACGTCAGCTGCCATATGTCGGCAGCAGCTGCCTAGTAAATCCCAGGTTTCCACCCCGCCGCCTACCATGACTCTGGAGTTCGTCGTGTAGCCACACCACAGACAATGTCGTAGGAGAAATATTTCTGTTGTACATAGTTATGTGAACGTTTCGTTTTGTTAATAAAGGTATTCTTTAAAAAGTGTTTTCCATCACACTTCAGTACAAGGATACTTCAGATGGAGTTGAGGTCACGCTGTAAGAGGTCCATGATTAAAGAATTTGTTGCTAGCGCACTCGAGCAGATGTAATTTCGGTGGATTGCTCACGCTCTACCTGCGATATGTAAGCTATAAGAGAATCTCAGACCAAAGAGCAGTCTTGTCAGCAGCAGGAACTGTGCAGCTGTAGGAGTAAGTAGTTGCTAGCTAGCAGTCGTGTGTATGGAGTTGGCTGGGCCGGTCGTGGGGGAGCGATGGCGGTGCCTGAGCGTTGTAGTATAAGGTAAAAGCAGCGTCGCGCATATGTAGTATTGTTATATCAATGTTTTAAAAAATCTCTTAACAATAATCTTTCTCATAAAAAGTAACTTTTGACAATCATTCATTTCAATTTAAAGAATTTACTAATTTCTTCAATCCTTGGTCACCCCGATTATTCAAAAGAAAAATCAGTTGTTTCCTTTCATACATGACAAATCTATCGGCCAGCATTGCACTCGGCTGTGCCAGAAAAATTTATTATAGGAGCAGATATATATGCGTTATCCGGCGACTTAATTGAGGTAAGAATTTTCATTTTTTATTCAGAATGAGCTTTTAGGCCATGACGCAGCGCCGCTGACGTCCAAAATTTAACAGTTTAAATTCACAGTCAATTATTGAAAGGTTATAAGTGAGTCTCATTTTTTATTAAGAGATTAGTCTCATTGTATTATTGGTAGGTTACGGTATTTATGTGTTGCGAGGTTACACTAAATGTGAATATTATTCATATTATTTTATTGTGGGGAGGTTACAACGCGTTTGCATTTCCGGAAAGGAAATTTGTATGATGGGTGCGGTAAGTGTTGTCTACAACCGTCGCTGTAGAGGGCCGCGATAGTAGGTGACGTTGGCGATTGCGTTCCCTTTCACAGCTTATACGAAGCCAACACCAAACTTGTATTGCCAGAGTTCGAATAGTGCGGTGTTCTGACTTCGTGTGGTCAGTCAGGCGCGAGCGTGCGCCGGCATACTTCCACATGCAGCGTAGCCACGTGCCGCGCCCTTTGGAGGTGGGCAGAGACCGACAACACCGGCCGCTGACGAGGCGTCTGAGCCCGCAGCCGCCCCGCTGTTGATAAGGCACATGGCTGCCGCAGGATTAAAGGGCATCCACCTAATGGCTGCTCGCTGCCTGAATCGCAGCCGGCTCAGCGGAGCAGTCATCTCTACAGGTGCCCAACTCTGCGACTGTGCTCTCGTTTACATTCTTCAGGTAAACGTTTCTTATGCAGATTCATCCTATTTTAAAATACTTCAAAGCTGCCGGTTCATGTATATAACGTCTCCTGGCAAAACACATATTATATGTGGTAAAAAAAAAGAAAAGAATAACTGAACTGGATGATTGTAACTGCGTGGGCAATGATTGTGTGAACTTTATGTAATAAAGAGAAACCATTTTGTGGCATGTTTTATACTTGTATAGAATTACGTAACGATTTTTTTAAAAGATATCTGTGTCGGCGAGTACTGAAACCGCCACAGACGATACTTATTAAGTATCAAACAAAGATGAAAATATATCAAAAGAATGAGTGTGTGAAACCTTACGGGACTTAACTGATAAGGTCATCAGTCACTAAGCTTACACACTACTTAACCTAAATTATCCTAAGGACAAACATACACACCCATTCCCGAGGGAGGACTCGAACCTCCGCCGGGACCAGCCGCACAGTCCGTGATTACAGCGCCGAGACCGCTCGGCTAATCCCGCGCGGCAAACTATATCAAACCGAGTATAAATAGTAGCGACCGAGCATTCATTTCTCTGTCGTCTTTTTGGAGTTACGTGAGTAGGAAGAGCCTGTGACGCTATATTCTATGCTTGTGTAGCATTCTTTTCTCAAGATTGAGAGAAAGACGCCATTAGGCATTGATTTGTAAAGGTGTGTAAGAATTTAATCTGTCTAAATGTTTCGATTAGATTTACTTTATAGAAAGCCTGATCCAGAATAATAAGAACATAATATATTTTGATTTATTGAAAATTAATGATCCAAAGAAAGTCACAGCACAGCATACCTAAAACGTATTTCAGGGCTCTTTTCGTAGCAACATATTAATGTCATATGTCATCCATTTATCAATATATTAGTTGTTACGCGACCGATAACAAAGAGAGCGAAATGTGCTTGTCCAGTGAGGGCTCCATGGAGCAGCTATCTCTCTCGTTCATTATTCACTGTGGTCGAGAGGGATGGCGACAAGAGAACAACGATAGGCGTTTTCCGAATTATGTTCTAGCTACATCTGCAGACATACACCGCAAGCAGTATGGTCTATGGCGGAGGGCACTTTTTACCATTACTAGACTTTTCCATTCCCGTCCCACTCGCGAACAGAGCGGGGGAAAAACGACTGCCTATATGCAACCAGACGACCTCTAATTTCTACATCCACATCTCCGTCTACATACATACGCCGCAATCCACCATACGGTGCGTTCCACTTCCAAACAGACCGAGGGAAAAATGACTGCCTATATGCCTCTGTACGAGCCCTAATCTCTCTTATCTTATCTTTGTGGTCTTTACGCGAAATATAAGTTGGCGGCAGTAAAATTGTACTGCAGTCAGCCTCAAATGCTGGTTCTCTAAATTTCCTCAGTAGCGATTCAAGAAAAGAACGCCTGCTTTCCTCCAGAGACTCCCACCCGAGTTCCTGAAGCATTTACGCAACACTCGCGTGATGATCAAACCTACAAGTAACAAATCTAGCAGCCAGCCTCTGAATTGCTTCTATGTCCTCCCTCATTCCGAACTGAAAGGGATCCCAAATGCTCTTATCTTCGCAGTCCTCACGCGAAATGTACTTTGGCGGCTGTAAAATCGCTCTTTAGTCAGCTTCAAATGCCGATTTTCTGAAGTTTCTGAACAGCGTTACGGGAAAAGAACATCGCATTCCCTCCACGGATTTCCATTTACGTTTACCAAGAATCTCTATATTACTTTCGTTTCGATTTAACTCACCGGTTACAAATCTAGCAGTTCTCCTCTGAATTGCTTCGATTTCTTCGTTTTATCTGACCTGTTGGGAACCACAAACACTCGAGTAGTACTCAAGACTGGGTCGCACTAGTGTTCTATACGCGGTGTCCGTTATAAGTGAGCTACACTTTCATAAATGTCTACCAACAAAGCGAATTCAACCATTCGCCATCCCTACGACCGTCCTTACGAGTTAGTTCTTTTGAGATCGCTTTGCAGTGTTACGCCAATATATGTAATCGGTTCATCTGTGTCCAGCGGCATACTATTGATGCTGTATTTGAACACTACGAGACTGTTCTTCCTACTCATCTGCATTAACATTTTAATACGTACAGATCAAGCCTCCATTCACCATACCAACTAGAAAATTTGTCTAAGTCATCTGGTATCCTTCTACAGTCACTCAAAGACGACACTTCCCGTACACCATAGGATCATCGGCAAACAGCCGCAGGCTGCTGTTCTTCCAGTCCGTCAGACCGCTTATATATGTTGAGAATAAGAGCAGTTGTATACACCTGGTTGGGCCACTCCTGATGATAGCCTTATCTCTATTGAACATGCAACATCGAGGTCAACGTTCTGGGTTCTATTATTTTAGATGTCTTCTAGCTACTCCTACATCTGGGAACCTATGCCGTATACTTAGATCTTATTTAACAGTCTGATATTTCAACAGCTGCAATTAATTTAAAACTAGGCTCCTTGATGTTTCTCTACAGTAGATTATCGCATCTTCTGCAGCTAAAACATTTTGTTTGTACAAGGTGAAATCTGCAGTTCGATCCCATGTGCTCATTTAAGACACAGAGCCGTTGCACGATTCAGCTGCTCCTACCAACAGTTCTTACGCAAACCGAAACGCCTTCGAAAACTACGTGTGAGATTTTCATATCGTCTCGCTCGCTAAGCGCGAAAGTGACCTTCAAATCACCCCCACATTTATCCCTCAGGATTTCTAGGATGTTGTTTGTCGCGTTCCGTCGTACCACTGTACAAAAATTTACGACTACACGAACTATCCCCGATATTCGACCTTTTTGGTCTCTGTTGATAGAGCCAGTACGCCACTAGCATATTCGGCAGATTCGTTAGCGTTATTAATTTAACACCCCTTTGGTGGTAATAAATAAAATTATACATATTATGCCGAAACTAGTTACATTGACAATTCCATCGAAACTTAACCCTAACAAGGACAGCGATTATGTAGTCAGAAGGACTGGTGAATGTAACGATGTAACTGTTTATTTTATGATGCTAAAATTTACAAAACTGTTAGGTCAAGTTTACACAACTATCCATTTTACAATTTGTAAGTGCTCGAATAAGCCGGTGGCAAATAAATTGCAAAGAAACGTCGACTTTGGAAAATAATTCGTGAATCCACAACTTTAAAAAAAAAATTTTATTTTATTTTATTTATTTATTTTACATTGGCAGGAGGGACTGTCGTAAACAACTCACTAGACATCCTGACCGGTAGGGGCTGAGTGTGGGACTCGGGGTCCATTATATGAATATTTTTATAAGTTTCCCTTGCATAACTCGAAAATTACGGCCTTTGGCGAAAACATATCCCAGAACAAAATTTAACTACATTAAATTTCCTACGAAAAGGTCCTTTTCGTTTTTTTTTTCTCTAGGACCAATAGTTGGCGACGGTGAGCGAAAGAATATGAAAACTAGCAGATGGTATTTGCATGTGTTGTGGGATGCATAAAACCCATCAGTATGGGCAGGTGAATCACCGTGCATTTGAACATTCGCCAAAGACTGTTACTCTTATGAACCAAGATAGCCACTCCTCATCTGTCTCGTTTGCGTCTTTTGTAGCGCGTTTTGTTTCTGAAGCTATTCAGGATTAAGTTGCTGCAAGTTCTCATAGTGATGGTAAACAACAACATGCAGGCTTCCGTGGTTGTTATCACTGGAGCCGGCCGGGGTGGCCGAGCGGTTCTAGGCGCTACAGTCTGGAACCGCGCGACCGCTACGGTCGCAGGTTCGAATCCTGCCTCGGGCATGGATGTGTGTGATGTCCTTAGGTTAGTTAGGTTTAAGTAGTTCTACGTTCTAGAGGACTGATGAGCTCAGACGTTAAGTCCCATAGTGCTCAGAGCCATTTCAACAATTATCACTGAAGATAAAATTTTCTAGTTCGTTAGACTTAGTCATCTTCCTCTTCAGTTTACTGTAAATCAATGGACGTTTAAGCTAAGTAGGGACACCAGAAGATCCTAGAGGAGATTCTGGCAGAGGCATCGACATATCGATCCTGTAAAAAGAATCTGGAGATGAAGATGACGCATCTAACAACTAGAAAACTTTACCTTCTACAACGCATAACAGAACTGTTAACTATTCGCAGTTATGATTGTAGAAACAGCCATACTTACAATGCGCAACGTAACATTTTATTTAATATCTGCAATACTTCAGTATTGCCGGTTGGTCAACTTTCCTGTCGCTGAATCGAACTCCAGTCTTCGTAACAATATTTAATATTTGCCTAATAAGCAACACAGAAACTCAAATTTACGGTTCCGTATACGAAGTTGTTATATCTTGTTGAAATGATCCAGTAATTAAATGGCGAGTAGCGACTGTCTCCATCTCTCGAGGTAACTTACGGACTGTGATGTGAAAACAATTTTACAATTTAAACAGTGGTTCATTGTGAACATTTGCTACGAGCTAATGGTTTTGACTCAAATGTCTGATTTGAATTAAGGGTGACAATATTAAGTTTTTATTACTTGCAAGCAGGCGTTATGCTATGCGTCATGGGAGCTAGCTGCTAGTATCTGATAAAATTGGTACTCCAGTTAATTAAATATATGAAAAATACAAATCTGAAATAAGGATAACAGTTTTGCATTAAATTTACAACTATTATTGTGTTTCAAAATTACAAGAGTCTTACATAATTCAAACCAACTAATGTTATTCAAAGCACCTACTACTCTCACTGTAGTCATAGAAAGATCATTTTGTAATAGTTGTCACAGTCAATAAACTACTACTGGGTTGCGACCGCATTGTCACCTATAAAATTCGGACGCTTCGGCGACTACTGCAAGACTTCTTCCTCAGGGTGTACTGATAACTGTTGAATGGACAGGTATTAATCCGATTTTTCGTAGCAACTACAAAATAAAAGACTTCTGGGCTCGACGAAAGGTACAATTGATAAGTTTCGTGCCACCGGAGTGTGTGAAATCTGGTACAAATTTGGGCTGGTGTATGCAGGCGAGACTGGGCGTCCAATAAGCGCAAGGTTATCTAAACACGAGAGATATATTCGTCTCAAACAGTAGAACAACTTAGCGGTGGCACAACACCAGGACTAGTGCAGGATGAAGATCGAATTTCGAGAGGCCCGCGTACTGGCGAAACAGCCGTTTAGCTTGAAGAGGAAGATCAGAGAGGCTCTAGAAATAGCCAAGCGACCCTAAAACGAATTGAGAGGACGGATACCGACTACCAGTCTCTTGGCTGCCAGTAATGACAGTTTTGCGAAAGGACAGCTCTCGAAGGCAACAGGCGCGCGGTAGGCCACAGCGGCGGAGGGTAGACAGAGTGCTGACGCGCCACAGCTGCTACTAGGCCGTCAAGTAAACAGCGCTACGCAGCACCGATTTCCACCAATGGCAAGCAATAAAGGAAACTCCAATGGAAAATGCCTATTTCATCCAATGACAGCACTCAATGCATAGACCAATAAAAGAACACCACCTCACCGTCATATCCAATGAGAGCACTCCTATATAGTATATAAGTAACTAAAAATGGTTCGAATGGCTCTACGCAATATGGGACTTAACATCTTAGGTCATTAGTCCCCTATACTTAGAACTACTTAAACCTGACTAACCTAAGGACGTCACACACATCCAAGCCCGAGACAGGATTCGAACCTGCGACCGTAGCAGCAGCGCGGGTCCGGACTGAAGCTGCTAGAACCGCTCGGCCACAGCGACCGACTAAGTAATTAAACTAGCATCCATTCAGCAGTTAGAATACACCCTGAGCAAGATGTCTTGCAATAGCTACCCAAACGTCGGAATTTTACGGTTGACAAATCGGTCACAAACCCAGAAGAATTATATTGACAAAGACCATTTTGGTAACGTACGTTTTGAGAACACAGAAAAAATGGTGGGTCTCTAGCAAAGTCGATATTCTAGCTTAGCCAGAAAGCGTTCCATTGTGTTTAGGTCACGACTGGGCAGACCAGTCCATTTCAGGAATGTTACTGTCCACACCATTGCGTTACAGATGCCGCAGCACGCAGATACAGTCACAGTCTACGAACGTTCTCCACTGTGCGCAATACACAGAGCTGTAAGATGTCTTTTATGTCCTGCTCAATTTACCGTTTTCTTAAGCACAATAACGGGACCACACCCTAACCAGAAATATACCTCCATTCCGTAACACCAACTCCTCCGTGCTTCACTGTTGGCACTGCACATGATGACAGGTAAAATGTGCCACGCATCGCCAGACCCAAACCCTTCTACCCCATTGCGACAGGGTATGGCGTGATTCATCACCCCAGTTCGCCCGTTTCAGTCATCCTCCGGCCACTGGCATTGTTCTTTATACCACTTCGAACGTCGCTTGGAACTAACTACGAAAATGAGTAGCGTATGAGGAACTGCTCGACTACCGATTTCAGGTGTGCCGCAGGGAGTGTCGTAGGACCGTTGCTATACACAATATATATATATATATATATATATATATATATATATATATATATGTATATATATATATATATATATATATATATATATGTATATATGTATATATATATGACCTTGTGGATAACATCGGAAGTTCACTGAAGCTTTTGCGGATGATGAGTAAATCGAGAGGTTGTAACAATGGAAAATTGTACTGAAATGCAGGAGGATCTGCAAGGACTTGACGCATGGTGCAGGGAATGACAGTTGAACCTCAATGTAGATAAGTGTAATGTGCTGTGAATACAGAGAAAGAAAGATCCTTTACCATTTAGCTACAATATAGCAGGTCAGCAACTGGAAGCAGTTAATTCCATAAATTATCTGGGAGTAGGCATTAGGAGTGATTTAAAATGGAATAACAATATAAAATTAATCGTCAGTGAAGCAGATGCCAGACTGAGATTCATTGGAAGAATCCTAAGGAAATGCAGTCCGAAAACGGAGTAGGTTACAGTACACTTGTTCGCCCACTGCTTGAATACTGTTCACCGGTGTGGGACCGTACCAGATAGGGCTGATAGAAGAGAGAGAGAAGATCCAACGGAGAGCAGCGCGCTCCGTTACAGGATCATTTAGTAAGCGCGAAAGCGTTACGGAGATCGTAGATAAACTACAATGGAAGACTCTGTAAGAGAGACGCTCAGTAGCTCGGTAGGGGCTTTTGTTGAAGTTTCGAGAACATACCTTCACCGAGGAGTCAAGCAGTACATTGATCCCTCCTACGTATATCTCGCGAAGAGACCATGAGGATAAAATCAGAGAGATTAGAGCCCACACAGAGGCATACCGAAAATCTTTCTGTCCACGAACAATACGAGACTGGAATAGAAGGGAGAACCGATAGAGGTACTCAGGGTACCCTCCGCCACACATCACCAGGTGTCTTGCGGAGTATTGATGTAGATGTAGACGTAGATGTATTGTACCCAACTACTTTTAAGTCCTTAATCACATTCATTACGCTAGTTAAACTGCTGGTAGCGCTTTGCAAATCGCGAGTGATTCCTTTCGCTGATTTCATACGATTTTTACAACCACCCTCCGCAATTAGAGACAGCCCCCCTTCGTCAGTACATGAGGTCTACCTGGTCTTCTTGGTTTAGCTGTGGTTGTTCCTTCGCGCTTAAACGAGGTATAAAAGGGAAGAGCGCTGGCGGAGCTATCATTTGTAACCAGGTGATACATGTGAAAAGGTTTCCGAGGCGATTACGGCCGCATGAAGCGAATTAGCGCACTATGTACGCGGATGGTACTCGAGGTAGACGCACGGTGAATCCTTAGGGAGTTCAATATTCCGCGATGCACAGTGTCAAGTGCCAAGAATACTGCATTTCATGCACTCCTCTCACCACGGACAACACAGTGGCCGACGGCCCTCACTTAACGGTCGACAGCAGCGACATTTGCGTAAGAGTTTGTCGGTGTTATCAGACAAGCAGCACTGCGTGAAATAACGGAAGAGGTCAATATCGAACGTACGTCGAACGTGTAAGATAGGACAGTGCTGCGAAATTAGACGTTAATGGGCTGGAGCAGCAGACGACTGACGTGAGTGCCTTTGCTATCAGCACATCGCCTGCAGCGCCTCTCCTGGACTCGTGGCCGGATCGGATGGACCCTAGACAACTGGAAAACCGTGGCTGGCCTGATGAGTCCGATTACAGTTGGTAAGAGCTGACGGTAAGGTTCGAGTGTGGTACAGACCCGGCGAAGCCGTGGACGCAAGTTGTCAAAAAGGCACTTCGCAAGCTGATGGTGGCTCCATAATGGTTGTGTGCAGTCAGATCACCAACAATCGACTCGGGCACCTTTAAAAAGTTTGAAATGTCCCTGAGGGATATGTTACGCGGGCGACATCCAATGGCTCTCCTGAACGATCCATTCTGCCTTTACTGCTTCTCAGCTGACAACACGGTACTCGCCGCCTCCTTTTACACTGGTGGTTCGGCCTCTCGTGACATCGCACGGTCAATTCTGCGTTTATAGAGGTGTCGGATACTTTCCATCACTTAGCGTACATCTTGTTTCGTTTGTGACTCCAAAAGCGCCATATACATCTCTGAAGACTTTGCGCCTATACATCCTTAGAATGCATGTAGACTACGAGGTATTTTCGGCGTTGATCACAATATAAAATGCATTTCTTCACGGTTGCTGGAGCTCTCTAATTTCTTTGCAAGATAAGATTTCTTATCCATTTTCGGATATTTGTATGCAGTTTCCATTTGAATGCCATAACAAAACAATCAATTAGATACGTAAGAAAGCAACCGTTGACATGGGCCAGCAGGCGTTACGTGGGATAGATACCGGGGAAACATCAGACAACGCCCGAACGCCAGTGCTTTGATTATGTGGAAGTTGTTGGTAGTAGGGCAGGCACCGTTTCTCTAATAAAAGCCTTTTGTTTTTACCTTTAAAATTTTACAACTTTATTAGCTTGATTTTAAAGCTGTAAGTGAACATTCGTTATCATGTACAACAAGATCCTCAATATAGTTTGTTAACGTAAGTTCCTGAAGTATTATTGTAACAGATCAAAGAACAGCTCTCAGAATCAATTTACAACGCTTAAAACTCAAAATACCTTTTCAAGCTAAGGAAAATAATATAAGTTGCATAATGAAAGGTTAAATAAAAGATTCTAACGCCATGTGACAATATTGAAATTTCAGTAGATATCACCTGTGATCTCTAAAGGCAATAAAATATTGATCACAAGATTTTTAACTAAAACAACTTAAATGCTATAAAATCTGATTACTGACCTACACTCAAACCCCGTAGCCACTACGATGTGCACCGTATCTGATGCAAACGACACCCAACGAATTATGACAAATAATTAAGCATTGATTTATAACTAACCAGGGTAGCCGAGACAGTCAGCCTTCGGCGGCGCAGCGGTTCGGACGGTGTTTACGTCCCTGCCGCACGTCTGCGCGAGAGGTGTTTACGTTACGTGTGTAGCGGTGTGTCGCGGTAATACATAGAACGAATCATGGCCTTGTCCTTCCGCAAATCAACACTGAAATTTAGTTTTGTTAACGAATATGCTCGACCGAAGGCTTACGAGATCGAACGTTATTTACGGGACGAGGTGAAAATCGAACCTGACGTTCTCGTTGGAATCCACTTATCTATAGCCAGCAGCGTGGTTTATGTCAAGCTCATAAATGAAGCGGCATGTGACGAACTACTACTTCGACACAGACAAGGACTTCGTTTCTGTCATTCGGACGGGAATGTTGGAGCGGTAACAGTTGAACACGCCGGCATGGGACTCAGAACGATCCGCGTCTTTGAGCTTCCATTCGAAGTGCCAGAAGAATTGGTGACAGACGCCCTGCGTCCTTACGGAACGGTCCTATCCCACGTGGCTGAAAAATGGGCGAGCTTCAAGACGTACCCTGTCCTCAATGGCGTCAGACAAATACGGATTGAACTCCGAAAACACGTCCCGTCATACTTGTACATCGCCGGTTGTAGGGCGATTGTCATTTACGACGGACAACCGAGGACGTGCTCTGGATGTGGGAAGGAGGGACACATACGTTCTGAGTGTGCTCAACGAAGGTTCTTACAGCTGCCACGGGATGATCCACCCCTCACGCCGCATCCGACTGTGCTCCCCATGACTTACGTCGCCGCATTACGCGATGACGTGGGCCGCGAGACAGACGCGTACCAGAACACACAGACAGCGGCGGATCGTGGCGAGCCACAGAAAGACGACGTTGCGCTGGACCGCCTGCAGCAGTCACAGGACGCCCTCTCTTCGGTTCCGCTTGAGGCCTCTTCAGATAAGGCACTTGGAGACGTCGAAAATACGACGGCGCACGATTCTGACGTCCCCCACGAACAACTGGAGACCATGCTGACCTCTGATTCCGAGGCCCGGCAACGTAAACAGCGCTCACCAAAACGCCGGAAGAAGCGCCGCCTCACGGTGGAGAACGATCACTCTGATCTAGTAGATAATTCTGAGAAGTTTACGGGTACAGAACAGACGACCATGGATACAGAAGAACTACCTCGCGTGGATGCAACGGTGGCCAGCGGGACGGCGGCACGACCTGCTGCTGACGATGCTCCAGACACAGCGAAGGAGCTCGATAGACGGCAACTGGCTACTGAGGAGGCTACGGCGCCTGCATCGCACGACAACGATGGGACACTAGGGGACTGGTCAGAAGAGCCACCCCCTTGGGGAACAGATGATGCCGGAGGAACTGCTCCCACGCACTCTCCCGGTGTAAGACCGGCAGGGTGCACGGAATAATGGCAGACTATATGAGGGGACGGCGGGGGACGTTAGTCCGACAGCAGCCTATGTACGGCAACATTAGCGACCGTACGGTACCCTATCTACGTTGACCGCCATGCACCAAGCTTATCGGATAGGGTCTGTTAACATCAATCGCATTGGGACGCCGGTGAAAATCAAGATGCTCAGTGACATGATAAAGGCTGCGGATTTAGACATCGCACTATTACAAGAAGTTCGGGTACTTCCCCCCTCGGACTTTTACGGTTACGACATTTACTGTTCCCCGTGTGACGAGAGAGGCGTTGGTACAGCTATACTATTAAAGGAAGGGATACGTGCAGACGAAGTAGAGTATTTGCCTTCTGCCCGTGGTACGGCCGTGACCATAGGAGGAATACGTTTGATCAACATATACGCACCGTCAGGTTCGGATAACAGAAGGGACAGAGCAGATTTTTACGCCCATGAGGTTGCACCGTTGTTCCAGGGACGATACGATGGTTGCATACTCGGCGGAGATTTTAATTGTGTGCTTGACAGAAAGGACCAACAACCTAACTACACTACTAGCCAAGAACTTAGGGAGCTGGTCAACGGGATGGAATTAATCGATACATGGGACCTGAAGTATCGCAACCAACCAGGATATACATTTTTTACTAGCCACTCCGCGGGCCGTTTGGATCGAATCTACGTTTCAAGGGCGTTAGCATTGTCGACGGTGGACGCAGAAATATGGCCGACAGCGTTTACAGACCACGAGGCATATATTTGTACAGTTAACCTTGATAGACAGCAGGTGTGGAGACGGAGGGGTAATTGGAAGATGAACGTCTCCCACCTGCGAGATGCAGAATGCCGACGCATGGTGGAGGACGCGTGGCATGGCTGCCTCCGTCGACGAAATTCTTTCGGTTCTATCTTGCAGTGGTGGATCGAGTGCGCGAAGCCAGCTTTACGGAGGACGTTAATAGGTTATGGGAAGGAGGTTTCTCAATGGCAGCGCACGACCACGGAGTTTTACTTTACGGCTCTCCGGGAACTGTTAGCTCAACCACCTACACCAGAACGCCAGACGGCCGTCCACCGAGTTAAGGCGAAGCTGGTACAACTTGCGACGCAGAGGATGGCAGGTACGATGATACGCGCGAGGTCGCAGGATTTCCTGCCCAACGAGGTTCCCTCGATGCATTACGTGATAAAGGAAAGACGAAGAAGACGCAGGAATTTGATACATGAGATCGATCTCGGCGATGGACGTCGTTATACAACACAAAGGGGCATAGCACAGGCGTTCACGGATCATTTTAGCAGATTCTACGCGAGCAACGGGGAGGGTCAGAGGGAGCTGGGGAACGTCCTGGAAGAGATCCCTGACGCGACGACTGTGAACGGGGAACCAGACGGGTTATCCGAAATTACGTGTGAAGAGCTGGAAGAAGCGATTACAAGAGGTGCTTGCAACAAGTCCCCAGGTCCAGATGGATTCCCGTTGGAATTTTACCGTGCCTTCGTGACCATTATGACACCGATGTGGCTATGTATGTTTAATGAGCTTCTGCGGCAAGAAGTACCGGTTCACATTCAGTTCATGGAAGGACTCATGATACCGATACCGAAGCCCCGTGGTGGCAAACGGCCTTGTGATTATCGCCCCTTGACCCTCCTTAATAGTGACTACAAGATCTTCATGCGCATCCTGGGAAGTCGTATCAAAAAGTCGCTGGAGCATCGAATACATGCCGATCAGACTTGTCTTGGCGGCATCAGTAATATCCACACAGCCTTGGGAGACTATCGTGACGTCGTCGCCCTCGCGGCTGCATGCCGCCTCCGGGGGGCGATGGTTGCTGTAGATTTCGATCATGCTTTTGATCGCGTGGATCATGTGTACCTCGCGGCGGTGATGAACAGGATGGGTGTCTCGCCATTACTGACCAATGCTGTGATGCGGCTGTTGCACGGCGCCAGATCAGCGATGGTGGTCAACGGAGGGAGAACTGAGTATTTTAAGATCTTAAGATCAGTGAGACAGGGTTGCCCCTCGTCGATCCTCCTTTATGCGATTGCCTTAGAACCGTGCCTCGCAGGCCTTCGCCGCCGTCTTACCGGGATCTCCCTACGGCATTTATCATTCAAATGCAGAGCATATGCGGATGATATTGTGTTCCTCGTACGGAATGAGAGGGAGACTCAAACAGCACTGGATTGGCTACAGACGTATGGGATGGCAGCTGGAAGTGTGGTCAACTACCGAAAATCACAATTCATGCATGTGGGGCGTGGCCTAGAACCAGGAACGGAAGGACCCTTACCTGCGGTGGAAACCCTTCGCTGTTTGGGTATCACCTTTCATAAAGAGACAGCGGGAACGGCTGCGGACAACTACCGAAGACTATTACTCAGAGTCCGCACGGCAGTACGACTAAACGCCCTACGGTCGATGGATATGCTGCAGCGAGTGTTACTCGTCAACCTTTTTCTCGCGCCCATGATGTGCCACCTGACACACCTTCTCCCCTTGACGCGTACGATGGCTATGAGGATTCAGGCGGCTTTTGGGTACTATGTGTGCCTGGGACAACTCTTTAAGGTACAGTACAACACGCTTACCCTCCCAGCTCGAGAGGGGGGCGTTGGTTTAGTGAACGTGCACGAGAAGGCGCGTGCCATGTTTATTAATACTATGCTCAAACGGTGGCGCAACAGGAACCACTCGCTTACGGGGACGATCATCGAAGAACTCGTACCAACATCGCATCTTCCTCCAGTCAGTGTCGGCCATATATCGCCCCCTTTAACGTATGTGCGCACGTTCATCGTGGAACACAGTTACGTTCGAGAGCGTTTACCGACGACCCGACAGTCGACATCGAAGGACGTGTACCATCTGCTTCTTCGACATATCGCCCGGAATAGGGTGGAACGCAAACATCCAGCTGTTAATTGGCACGTGGTGTGGCGCACGGTCCACCACCCCCACTTAACTACATCAGTCAGATCAACATGGTACCTTGTCGTCAACCGAAAATACCCTACAAATGACAAAAAGTACGCAATACATTTGGCGGATTCGCCCTTGTGTCAGCAATGCGGCGTGCTGGATACGGACGACCATCGGCTGGTCTGCGGCGAGGCATTGGCTGTCTGGACTCTCGCAAGAAAGATAATAGCGTTCATGCGGCGCACTATCTATACAGCAGTCTCTTCTGACATAGTATTTTTTCCAGAGGAAACGTATTTTCCGCGTCATAAGACGAACGCAGTGGCGTGGATCACAGGTATGACGGTCCATTACATCTATAGAGACACACGTACGAACTTACTGAACGTCCTGGATTACTGGCAATACTTGCAAGATGGACACACAAAACTATTACGGCTACAAAAGTACAAGGATTGGTATGCCAATTTCCTAGTAACGGTTTTTGCGGACCCGCCATATACCTGGGGTGTGCCGGGTGCGCAAAGATGAGCGGCGGTGCTGTCTTGTGAAACCGACCAAGTTAAAGTGATCGACTAAGAACACTATGCGAGTATGCGACTTGCGAAAAACTCACGCTTGAACAGTTATCAAATGGATGTATTTCAAATTTTGTTTTCATATCCGCAATACTTTTCTTTCGGGTGCCGGAGGTGGCCCCACTTCGATTTTGTTGTTATTTCATGCTGCATGGTAGGACGGCAGCAAGGATCCTTCCAGAACAGTTATCATGTGACAGGACGTACTATGTTTATTTTGTGAATAATAAAGGTTTCTGTTTCTCCTAAAAAAAAAAAAAAAAAAAAAAAAGAGCGCTAACGCGCTGCTTTCTGGACTCGAGTTGGCGCGCCGGCCCCTGATCGAATCCGTCCGGCGGATTAACGACGAGGGCCGGTGTGCCGGCCAGCCAGATTGTGGTTTTTGGGCGGTTTTCCACATCCCGCTAGGTGAATACCGAGCTGGTCCCCATGTTCCGCCTCAGTTACACGCGTCGCAAACATTTGAAACACGTTCGCACTGTTTCACGATTTACACTAGATGCAGACAGCTGGGGTAGACTGATTCCTTCCCTGGGGGTACGGGGTGGCGGCAGGAAGGGCATCCGGCCACCCCTAAAACTAACCTTGCAAAATCCGTTCTAACCACGCCGACCCTGCGATCGCTGCGGGACTATGGCGTAAGCAAAAGAAAGAAAATTGTAACTAACCAGGTAAGTAAACATTCTCCTTTCAAAATAAAGTAAAAAAACACGCAAATCAACACATTAGCTCAGTGGTTCTACCCGTTAAAAATAATATACAATTTTGATTTCGTTGTGGTCATGCGCTGTTGTGCACTTTACTGTCCTGCATGATCACATGTGGCGCGGGAAAGATTTTGCACGATGTACAAAACATTAACAGGGTGCAACCAACTTACACAGATTGCATACTGGGATTATACGTCGATACTGATGCAGCCCGCAAATCTTAAAACGGGCGTAGGAGTACATGCGTTACTACTGAACACTTCGACTAAACCGCGCCGCACCAAACAGCAAAAAATGGTTGGAATGGCTCTGAGCACTATGGGACTTAACATCTGACGTCATCAGTCCCCTAGACTTAGAACTACTTAAACCTAACTAATCTAAGGACATCACACACATCCATGCCCGACGCAGGATTCGAACCTGCGACCGTAGCAGCAGCGCTGTTCCGGACTGAAGCGCCTAGAACCGCACGGCCACAGCGGCCAGCTGCAATTAACATGACTCATAAGCGTCCGAATGAAAACTCCACAGTCAATCTTTCCATTACTACTAACACTTAACAGTACCGCCAAAGTTCACTCGTGGTCTCTACCGGAGTGTCAGTCTACTCGTTGTAACTGTAGATAACAGAGTTTAACATGCTGGGGGCGGACTTAGGTTTCTTAAGGCAAGGAGTGATTCGGTGGTGGTGGTGGTGGTGGTGGTTAGTGTTTAACGTCCCGTCGACAACGAGGTCATTAGAGACGGAGCGCAAGCTTGGGTTAGGGATGGATTGGGAAGGAAATCGGCCGTGCCCTTTCAAAGGAACCATCCCGGCATTTGCCTGAAACGATTTAGGGAAATCACGGAAAACCTAAATCAGGATGGCTGGAGACGGGATTGAACCGTCGTCCTCCCGAATGCGAGTCCAGTGTGCTAACCACTGCGCCACCTCGCTCGGTAAGGAGTGATTCGGTCCCCCACTTGAAACCACCTTCGATCCAAAACATTCACTTTAAACCAGCTAAACAGGTGACTATTCCGATATCGACGCTCTCCTCCCAAGCACCGCTATAACTGGAGACTGCAGTACCGAAGCTGAGCTTACACCACTCACAAGGCTGATACACGCGCCACCAACGGGCACCTTTTTAGAATTCTTATGTTTAGCTCGTACATCAAACTTGCCGTAATTCTTCGTCGTAATCCAAGGGCAGAACCAATAAATAACTTCTCAGCTCTTGAATGACTACACGGTGGCCGCCATCGAGACAGCACCGGCCCTCCACACTAGGATCTTCGAGCGTATGGTGTTCCGTCCGCAACCTACTGCTTCCGCGGGGGCCACCGATCAAACGGCCTTGCCCCACCAACACCGACGTCGCTCCCCTCACACAGTCCTGAGCTAACCAAGCCCCTACCACGCCGTAGCGGAGAAGCGAGGCAACTGTCCCCCAATTGAAGCAGCTGATCGCCGCCATTTGCAGGGATGAATCCTAGTACTGGAGTTGTGATTTGAAGTATATGAGACGCAACAAGAGCAAATTGAAGCACAAATTAAACACATGTTTGTCAAAAAAAATTCTGAGTATTCGAGTCTATTTTAAAAGTATACTTAAATGAATGAAGTTTCCTAATTTCCGAAATGCGTCTGCGTAGAGAAGCGAAATTTAAGAATGTAAGGCTCTTTCCTGACAAGGTGGAGCGAGTCTACATCGAGCTATTTGCATTAGATAATTACATGAAACTTTGAAAGTAGAAGACAGTATGATTATTATTTAAGTCACATAATTTTCCTGTCAGGTCTTGTTTTCTTTTTACCGACTACTGTGTACATTTTGCACCCTTACATTTGTTTAACACAGTATTGTCTACACTTGAATTTTGGTATGATTAATTGTAATAACCCATATGACTTTAAATACCGTAGGAATTTCATTCGCACATTAGTTTTTAACACTGATAGCACCTCTGAAAGTGGTTGAGTTTGCAACATTTGATCAAATATTTGACCATTTACGAAGTATAAACACCACCCGACAACACATGTTAAGTATCTAAACGCAATTATTTGACCTACCTCTGATTCATACGTAATATATATTTGATTAAAAATCTAAATACCTATCATGTGCCTAGTTCTTCATTCAGTTCAACTTAGTACATTAACCCTGCTAGTATTTTTAGTAATTTATATGCAAATATAAGTACTTGACATCCAACAAAGTACCTTTGTCTGTAATCTAACACTGCAACTTTTTCCCTATGTAACTTGCAACTTTTGTAGCAGAAAGTTTATTAGGTTCAGTATAAGGTGTAGATATAGACACCAGGTGAGGCTGTAGAACAATCTGCTGTCACCTACATTTAGCATTTGCATTAATTGGCTTTGCAAACACTGTACCTTTTTCAAATGTGTTGGAAATCCAAATACTGTCGGTATAGCATCGTCCTTCAGTTGACGTCTATTTACGTAATTTCACATGTAACAATTCTCTTCAAAATGAAGAGAGCACAGTAAATGATTTGCTGTCGGTTGGTAGTTCTCTCTCCGAGTAGCAATAATCCACTTCCGATTTAGAAAATCATTTGTAAGGGGAAACTTCAACAAAAGCAAACGCTCATGATGTATTATTTCTCCATGAAAATACTATATACAAGTAATAGAAAGTAACAAACAAGCAGAAATGACTGACCTGTGAAATTTAACATTGTTTCCGTCTTCGTCTTTGCTTCCATTCTTACTCTTACAATTAAAAGCAGCACACGAACGAACCATGTTTACGCACTGTTTCCCTGCAAATGGCGGTTTCTATCACGTTCAATGTGGGGACGCGACACTAGTGCCAACGCGCGGTCTAGTTTTTATTTAGTAAGTCTATGGAGGTAAGTCCCAGCTAGCCCCTTGGTCCTCGTTCTGTCCGCCTCGCGGCGCGCGGGAACCCAACTCGCCAAAGATATGCGGCAACCAGAGACTCCAGTCCGATCTCGATATTGACATCGCGGCGAGTACTGAGAAGGCGGGTGGCTTTTTTTTTTTTTTTTTTTTTTTTTTTTTATTAAAGCGAGCCCTACCTTAGCTTTTTCGTATATCATAGCCGTAGTTCGACTTTTTTTATTTCACTTTGATCAGTCAAACTTTCGCTGACCAGAGCTCTCGATTATTCGAACTTTTGCTGAGACCCCTTGAGCTTCAAATTATCATGAGATGACTGCACATGGAAGTAGGTGTAAGACTGTAGTTCAAACAAGCGCAGTTTTTTCCTTCTTTGATGCAGAGAACTGGAGCTTATAGAATAACAGAAGGAATTGCCTTTCCAGTATCTTGCGGTGCTCCTTTGATCTTCGGCTCAGTCGGTATCGCTGTAATACGCTCTCCAAGTAATGCGTACTCGACCTGTTTGTAGTTTGCCCTGCATACACCGGCAGCCCAGTCAACAAGAACAGCGCTCCGCCATCATTCGTGGAGAACGGATACGTGAGCACGCCAGCAGGTAGGTGGTTGTGCTTCAGTAAATTGCACCTCCGAGGAACTCGGGCTGCCGTGTCACAGCGGCGGTAGCTTTGAGCCGGCGCAGGCGCCGCACAAACGGCAATCAGGCCTCGCTAGGCAGCAGCAGTGAGTGGTAGGAGGCGGTGGTGTGGGGCGGCGCTGAAACACAGACGGTGGCGCGCTGATCGTCCGCCGGATAGCGGCGGCGCGTTGAACTACGGCTTCTGCACCCAGTCCTCCGAATTTGGCCAGCCGTCGCTCGGAGGCATAATTTCCCCGAGTGCCGGGTGGAGCAAGTGCCTAGGCCTTATCGCGGCCAACGAGCTTCCGGCACAGCAATCCCAGTGGCGGGCAGCTATGTGGCTCAGCTTTCACTCTCGTTACTTCAGCCACCCGTAAGCTCACAGTCACCACATATACACTGCAGGACAGAAGCGACCTCTTTAAACTCGCCAATGAGTACGGTGGCGTCATCTCCGAAATCCATGTATCTGTGTGTGCTCGGAGACTCGTCACACGGTTACAAGAGAACTTGTCCAGCGTAGAAAGGAGAGCGATTGCAATTTGCAAGTTTAAATGCGATCTCGCGCGATATTACCGCTACGTGCACAACCACTGCGCATCACGATTATTGTATGGGCCGGCCGGTGTAACCGAGTGGTTCTGGGCGCAGCAGTCTGGAACCGCGCGACCGCTACGGTCGCAGGTTCGAATCCTGCCTCGAGCATGGATGTGTGTGATGTCCTTAGGTTAGTTAGGTTTAAGTAGTTCTAAGTTCTAGGGGACTGATGACTTATAGAAAAAATATTCAAATGAGTGTGAAATCTTATGGGACTTAACTGCCAAGGTCATCAGTTCCTAAGCTTACACACTACTTAACTTAAATTATCCTAATGACAAACACACACACCCATGCCCGAGGGAGGACTCGAACCTCCGCCGGGACCAGCCGCACAGTCCGTGACTGCACAGCTCAAGACCGCTCGGCTAATCCCGCGCGGCAATGACTTATCGGTTAGCAGTGAATATTGTTCCATTTATAAGCACAGTTACGTTACCGGTCAAAATTTTTCGATCACCTGTGGTAAAAACTATATATTTTATTTCAATGCACAAACGCATCGCACAACTAAATAGATCAACAAAATAATCAATTTCTCCCCCTGTCATTAACTACAAGACACTGAGGTGACAAAAGTCAGGGCTTGCCTCTTAATATGGTGTCGGACCTCCTTTCGCCGGGCTAGTGCAGCCAGCGCCTTGACGTGGCGTGGACTCGAGAAGTCTTTGGAAGTTTCACGCCTATAGCCGGCCATTATTGCGGAAGAGTTGCCGGTGCAGTATTTTGTGCAGGAACTTACCTCTCGATTAGGTCCCATAAATGTCTGATGGGATTCATGACGGGTGATTTGGGTGGCAGAAGTTTTTTGTATGAAGAAGATTCTGGACGTTTCGAGCAATCACGAACAGTTGTGGCCCAAAGACACGCTGCATTGTCGTCCAAAAAAAAATTCGTCGTTGTTTGGGAACATGACGTCCATAAATGGCTGCAAATGGTCTCAAAGTAGCCGAACATCCAGAGGACCCAGCCCATTCCAAGTAAACATGGGCCACATCATTATGGAGGCATACCGGCTTGCACAGTGCCTTTTTGGCAACTTGGGTCAATGGCTTCGAAGGGTCTGTGCCGCACTCTATCCCTACCATCAGCACTTACCAATCGAAAAATCGTGACTAATCTGACCAGGCCGCGGTTTTCCTGACGCCTAGGGTCCGACCGATATGGTCACGAGCGCAGGAGAGGGCTGCAAGGTATGCCATGCTGTCATAACACATTAAGGTCTAATTTCGCTGCACTATCCTATCTTACACGTTCTTCGCACATTCCACATTGTCTTCTGGTTTATTTCACGGAGTTCTGCTTGTCTGTTAGCACTGACAATTCTATACAAACGCCGTTGCTCTCTGTCTTTAACTGACACCCATCGCCCACAGCGTTGGCCACGGCGAAAGGCAATGGCTGAAATTTGGTATTCTTGGCAGTCTTTTGAGACTGTGGATCGCGGAATATTGAATTATCTAACGATTTCCGAAATAGCATGCCCCATGCGTCTAGCTCAAACTAGTACTCAGAGTTCAAAGCCTCAATTGCCGTCGTGCGTTCATAATCACGTAGGAAACTTTTTCACGTGGATCACCTGAGTGCAAATGACAGCTCCGCCAATGCACTGCCCTTTTATATTTCCTGTACCCGATACTACCGCCATCTGTATACGTTCATATCGCTATCGCATGACTTTTGTCACTTCAGCGTGCAATATGGTTTAGATTTTACCCTCTTCACAGTATCCACCCTTTGCTCTCAAACAGCTGCACGAACGCATACGGGAGATATGATTTTGTAGTGCTTTTGCAGATATTGCAGTCCAAATCGTCTATAAATTCTTCTAAAGAACTTTATCATTAGACGATTTCAGTTTTCTGACCTCCCTATCACGTTAATCCCATAAGAGCTCAACGGCATTCAACTCGGTCATCTGGCATCGCCAACTCGTATTCTTCAGTCCCCCAAATCTCTCTCTCCTATTGACATACCCTCTGCACAGTTTATCACCCATGTTTTTGGATCATTGTCCTATTGCAGAACAAACTCTTCCCAGATGCAAATGAATTGTTGATTAGTATCCTGTGATATCTTCCCTTGTTTAATGTTCTATTTATTATCGCTACATCACCTACTTTAACACCCGCAAAACATGCTCTCACCACGACCGATCCTCCACCATGCTGCACCGCTGGCGTCACACACTGACTCGTCATTTGTTCTCCACGAAGTTGACGAAGAAACATTTGGCGACTGTTTTGAAATACTTCAAACTTAGATTCTTTCGTAACACTCTGGACCACTGCTACACGCTGCCGTTTTTATGTTGCCGTGCCAACTACAATCCTGTCACTTTATTGTTTCGCGTAATAAAGGTTTTTGGCAGCTATGCAGCCCCTGCAAACCTTGTTCACGGAAACGGCGTTGTACTTTTGACACAATGATCGGAACAGCTGCCGGACGCTGTGGCCGAGCGATTCCAAGTGCTTCAGTCCGGAACCGCACTGCTGCTGCGGTCGCAGGTTCGAATCCTGCCTCGGGGATGGATGTGTGTGATGTCCTTAGGTTAGTTAGGTTTAGGTAGTTCCTAGTCAAGGGGACTGATGACCTCAGATGTTAAGTCCCATAGTGCTTAGAGCCATTTGAACCATTTTTTTCGGAACACCTCACGTACTATTTACTTCTTCGCGAATTTCAGATGCAATACGAGTTCTCCAACGTTTCCTCTGTACACATATGGACTCTTCTTCTCCATATAATGTTACTCGGGGTCTTCTAGATCACAAAACACTTGCAATGGTATCGATTTACTTGAACCGATGCAATGTACACACCACTGCAGAATGCACTACAGCAACTTTTGTTGCTGCTTCCTACTAGAATAGCCTTTTAGATCCAGGGATAAAACTGCAGCTTAGTTTTTAACTGCAGTCTCGTCTTTCCGTCCCGTTGTGAGGTAAAACGATACGAACATGATAAGGTATACAAACACTAGATGCTCACAGCGTATTGCAAACTAATACGAACTGATAGCTAGACAGAGAGCTGTCGGAATATTGCTATTTCAATAGAGCCATCTTGCATAAAGTCATGTCACTGTTGTGGTGGATACTCAACAGCGCCTCTCTATGCGAACAAAGCCGGTCGGAGTGGCCGAGCGGTTCTAGGAGCTTCAGTCTGGAACCGCGCGACCGCTACGGTCGCAGGTCCGAATCCTGCCTTAGGCATGGATGTGTGTGATGTCCTTAGGTTAGTTAGGTTTGAGTAGTTCTACCTTCTAGGGGACTGATAACATCTGAGGTCAAGTCCCATAGTGCTCAAAGCCATTTGAACCATTCTATGCGAACAACCAGTCAAATATCAACAGATGCGCAGACTTTACACTTTTACACTAGTTCTGTTATCAGAACGGGGGTATGAGGGAACATTCAAAACGAAACCACTGTTTTAACCACAAATCCATAGTTGTGATAGGTGATCAAAAGCTTTTGATCGGTAGTGTATACAGATGTGGGAAACGTCCTTGCCCAAGTGGTAACACCCGTTTTCGTCAGATCGCCGAAGTCAAACGCTGTGGGGCTTGGCTAGCACTTGGATAAGTCACCTTCTGGGTCTGCCGGCGCTGTTGCCAAGCGGGGTGCACACAATCCTTGTGAGGGCAATTGAGGAGCTACTTGTTTTAGAAGTAGCGGCGCCGGTCACAAAAACTGACAACGGCCCGGAGATAGGTGTGCTCACCGCATGCCCCTCCATATCCGCATCCAGTGACGCCTGTCGGCTGAAGACGACATGACGGTCGCTCGGTACAGTTGGTCCTCCCGAAGCCTGTTCGGACGGAGTAATATATACAGGGTGAGTCACCTAACGTTACCGCTGGATATATTTCGTAAACCACATCAAATACTAACGAACCGATTCCACAGACCGAACGTGAGGAGAGGGGCTAGTGTAATTGTTTAATACAAACCATACAAAAATGCACGGAAGTATGTTTTTTAACACAAACCTACGTTTTTAAAAATGGAACCACGTTAGTTTTGTTAGCACATCTGAACATATAAACAAATACGTAATCAGTGCCGTTTGTTGCATTGTAAAATGTTAATTAAATCCGGAGATATTGTAACCTAAAGTTGACGCTTGAAACCTCCGACGTTCAGTTGCGTGTTGTAACAAACACGGGCCACGGTCGGCGAGTAGCATCTGCAGGGACATGTTTACGATGACGCCCGTGTTTACGAGTGTGGCTGTAGTGCACTGTTGTGGTTCGGTCTAGCTGTCGCAGTGCCCGCATGTAGCGCTTGATGCTATTGTTATTCTGCATTCGTCTCCGCACGCAGACCAACTGTAGTACACCGTGTTACCAGACGTCTGTGATAGTGTAGTGTTGTACGAACTGTGACCATGGTGTATTCGAACTCTGAAAAGGCGGAGATGATACTCATCTATGGCGAGTGTCGACGAAATGCAGCTGAAGCCTGCAGGGTGTATGCAGAATGGTACCCGGACGGAGAGCATCCAACGTGTCGCACATTGAAAAACATCTACCGCCAACTGTATGCAACAGGTATGGTCGTAGCACGCAAACGGGTCCGTAACAGGCCCGTCACAGGAGAAGCGGGTGCAGTTGGTGTGTTAGCTGCTGTTGCCTTGAACCCACACTTGAGTACACGGGACATTGCGAGAGCCGGTGGACTGAGTCAAAGTAGTGTCATGCGCATACTGCATCGTCACCGCTTTCACCCGTTTCATGTGTCGCTCCATCAGCAATTACATGGTGATGTTCTTTAATCATCGAGTGCAATTCTGTCAATGGGCATTAGCAGAGAATGCGTTGCAGTTCTACCTGTTTACCGATGAAGCGGGTTTCACAAACCACGGGTCAGTGAATCTACGGAACATGCATTACTGGTCCGTGGACAATCCTCGCTGGCTCAGACAGGTAGAGCGACAGCGACCGTGGACTGTAAATTCATGGTGCGTAATCAATGGCGACCACCTCATTGGTCCTCACTTCATTGCAGGGGCCCAAACAGCTGCAACACACAACCCGTTTCTACAGAATGATCTGCCAATGTTGCTCGAAAATGTCCCACTGGAAACGCGTCGACGTATGTGGTATCAGCATGATGGTGCACCTGCACATTCTGCAATTAACACTAGGCTGACCCTTGACAGGATGTTCGACGGGCGTTTCGTAGGACGTGGAGGACGCTTATATTGGCCAGCTCGTTCTCCTGATCGCACGCCTCTGGAATTCTTTCTGTGGGATACGTTAAAGGAGAATGTGTACCGTGATGTGCCTACAACCCCAGAGGATATGAAACAACGTATTGTGGCAGCCTGCGGCGACATTACACCAGATGTACTGCGATGTGTACGGCATTCATTACGCCAGAGACTGCAATTGTATGCAGCAAATGATGGCCACCACATTGAACATCTATTGGCCGGACATGTCGGGACACACTCTATTCCACTCCGTAATAGAAAACGGAAACCAGGCGTGTACGTGTACCTCAACCCTCATAGTAATGTACATGTGCGCCATTGAAAAAGACCAATAAAAAGGTGTTAGCATGTGGACGTAATGTGCTGTTCCAGTCTCTTCTGTACCTAAGGTCCATCACCGTTCCCTTTGGATCCCTACGTAATTCGGTGCTCTCCGATACACACGATCGAACAGCGGAGGAGTGGTACTCAAGCGTCAACTTTTGGTTACAATATCTCCGTATGTATTAACATTTTACAATGCAACAAACGGCACTGATTACGTATTTGTTTATATGTTCAGATGTGCTAACAAAACTAACGGGGTTCCATTTTTAAAAAACGTAGGTTTGTGTTAAAAAACATACTTCCATGTATTTTTTTATGGTTTGTATTAACCAATTGCACTAGCCCCTCTCCTCGCGTTCGGTCTGTGGAATCGATTCGTCAGTATATGATGTGGTTTACGAAATATGTCCAGCGGTAATGTTAGGTGACTCACCCTGTATATTGGCATCCGTCCATCCTCGAAGGACCAACATCTGCTATGGCTGAAAAGTCGCACTCGAGAATGGCAGTCTCTACTGCAGTTTGGGCACTTGAAATGTGAGGGACTTCCACCAGGGGCTCTCTCCTCCTTCCGTCTTGCCCTCTTCCTGATGTCTTCTTGCATGAGTTCGTTCTCTGCCCCATTGCGCACAGCCTGTCGCCACTCTACACGGTCACCAGCTGTATTTTCCCACTGACCTGGATCAATGCTGGCCTTGGTCATATATATAGTCCGCCCCCGGTAGCTGAATGGTCAGCGTGACGGATTGTCAATCCACTGGGCCCGGGTTCGAATCCCTGCTGGGTCGGGGAATTTTCTCCGACCAGGGACTGGGTGTTCTGCTGTCATCATCATCATCATCACCCTCTCGTCCTCATCGACTGCAGGTCGCCGAAGTGGCGTCAAATTGAAAGACCGGCACCCGGCGAACGGTCTGCCCGACGGGGGGCCCTAGCCATACTATTAAATAAAATATATATATCTGTGTGTGTGTGTGTGTGTGTGTGTGTGTGTGTGTGTGTGGCACTGTATCCTGCAGTACATGGTATGTTCCAAGGTACTGCCAAGTTCCGTGGGTCTCGATTTATTACAGCAAAAGCGTGTTGAGTTCTAACTGCATTAATATACACTGATGTGACATAAGTAATGGGATAGCGATATGCATATATAGGGATGGCATTAGTATCGCGCACACAAGGTATAAAAGGGAAATGCCTTGGCGGAGCTGTCATTTGTAGTCAGTTGATTCAAGTGAAAATGTTTTCGACGTTATTACGGCCGCACGAAGGGAATTAACTGACTATGAACGCGGAATAGTACTCAGAGGTGGACATATGGGAGATCGTTAGGGCATTCACTACACTGAGATCTACAGTGTCAAGAATGTGTAAATAATGCCATACATTAGGCACTATCTCTCGCCACGGACAATGCAGTGGCCGACGACCATCACCTAACGACCGAGATCAGCGACGTTTGCGAAGGTTGTAATTAGTACCACACAAGCAACACTGTGTGAAATAACGGCAGAAATCAAAGAGGAATGTACGACAAATGTATCCTTCAGGACAGCGAGGCGAAATTTGGAGTTAATGGGCTACAGCTGCAGACGACCGAGGTGAGTGCCTTTGCTAACAGCACGACAATGCCTGCAGCGAGTCTTCTGCGCTGGTGACCACATCGGCTGGATCATAGATGCCTGGAAAACCGTGGCCTGGTCACATGAGTCCAATTACAATTGGTAAGATCTGATCGTAAGGTTCGGGTTTGGCACAAACGCCACGAAGTCATGGGCCTAAGTTGTCAACAAGGCACTTTGTAAGCTGGTGGCAGCTCCTTAGTGGTGTTGGTTGTGAGTAGTTGGAATGGACGGGGTCCTCTGGATGTTCCGCTACTTACAGACCATTTGCAGGCATTCATGAACGTCATGTTCCCAAACAACGATGGATTTTTTATGGAGGACGTCGCGCCATGTCACCGGGCCACAATTGTTCGCGACTGGTTTGAAGAACATTCTGGAAAATTCTAGCGAATGGTTTGGCCACCCAGATGGAGAGGTCAGTTCGTGCACAAAATCCTGCACTGGCAACATTTTCGCTCTTATGGTCGGTTGTATAGGCAGCGTAGCTCAATATTTCTGCAGGGAACTTGTTGAGTCCATGCCACGTCGAGCTGCTGCACTACACCGGTCAAAGGGAGACTCAACATGATATTAGGAGCTATCCCATGAGTGTTGTTACCTAAGTGTCATTGTTTCAGGTCTTAAGTTTTTAAGAGTATTCATGACCTACCGTAAGATGAAGAACCACTGCAAAAATACACACACACCTATTGAAATAATCTGATATAAATCACTTCGCAAAGCTACAATCAAAAGAGCGTCCTTTGTTATATTACAACACTGGTTCTACTGGTACGTTTCTGAGAGGAGTAGGTGACCGTCACAATCGCAGTGCAGAGATGTTTGCGTCACTTTAGAGTGGACATCCAAAAACGTGTTACATCTGTGCTTCAAAAATATAACTAACTAAAAAATTTGACATTAGAGTAAAGATTACTATATTTAACTGGCGAACGTATGAACCTCACTACTGAGTAGGCTTTCTCTCACTTTAACACTTACAGTGAATATCGGCTTATAGATTGACCACGGCACCTACCATCAGTGCCTCTGGCAGTAATCTCAGTAACTTTTACCCTTCATTTAAATATCACGTATATTGTTAATCAGTTCATTTCTCTGACTATACGTTCTCTTAATCGCTGGCGTAAGAGGCAATAAGCTTACTTGTACGAAAAACTCTCGTGCTCATGTTTCACAAATTGTGTAACGCAATAAAGCCTAACGTATTCGGACTCGACTATTTCGGTATTGGCGATAAATCAGACTGTTTTTATTTTTTTATTTTTTTATTTTTTTTTATAGCGGAATGAGAAGCAGCCTTGCCGCAGTGTACGTCATTCAGGCTAAGTTCATTTATTGTAAAATGCAGAAAGCGTCCGCTCTGTTCCTATTCACTTCGTCCGTAGTCAATAACAGGTAACGTACGTATCAGTGCGGGTCACCAGCATGCCAGAAATTCAAAGCCTCCTCATTTTGCTTGCTGAAGCCACGCTTAACAGTGTATTATAGTGTCATACAACACATAAACGTAAGCAAGTTGAGTGCTGGGAGTAAATATAGCCAAATATAGCCGCGCGGAGTGGCTGCTGTTAGAGGCGCCATGTCACGAAGCGCGCGGCCCCTCCCGCCGGAGGTTCGAGTCCTCCCTCAGGCGTGTGTGTGTGTGTGTGTGTGTGTGTGTGTGTGTGTGTGTCTGTGTGTGTGTGTGTGTGTGTGTGTGTGTGTGTGTGTGTGTGTGTTTTATCCTTAGTGTAAGTTACTTTAAGTAACCGATTACCGCAGCAGGTTGGTCCCTTAGGAATTCACGCACATTTTAACATTTTTGAATAGATATAGATCGCAGAGCTTCAATGATGTTGGGGATGAAAATATCGCCATGGCGTCATCATTAGGTAGTAATGCCTCTTTGACTGTTGTGGACTATAAGCATTTTAGATACAAATGACAGCGGCAAATAACTCGTAAAGTAAGCATCATCTTACAGTAGATGTAGCATTTAAGTTTCCAGGACGTACAGACGAACATTTTTAATTGATTGACTAATTTATATGTAGAGTAGTGTATATACGAAACTCGTTCAATGTAACTTCTGAACATGTATTCTAACTTTAAGTTGTTTAGTCTTGCTGATGTAATATCATTACATTAAGTGTTTCAAACTGTATACACTGTACAGAATTTCGCGTGATATTACAGCAAATTTAGTTTTTAATTAACCACCACAAATACGGCCTGTTATAACCCTAACCGTGCGGTCTGAAGCGCCTTGCCACGGTTCGCGCGGCTGTCCCCGTCGAAGGTTCGAGTCCTCTCTCGGGCGTGTGTGTGTGTGTGTGTGTGTGTGTGTGTGTGTGTGTGTTTTCTCATTAGCGTAAGTTACTTTAAGTTAGATTAAGTCGTGAACGCGCCTAGGGACCGATGACCTCAGCAGTTGGTCCCATATGAACTTACCGCCACTTATATTCCAAATGATAGCTTAAGACACCTATTTTAGAAAACATTTCTGTAATTCAGGCTTTCAGTACTTAGGCCTGGGAATCACCCCAATTAGTCTGAATTAGCGAGGTTTCGGCGCACCTCTACTTGTTATTTTCCTCTTATTTGCTCGTTATTGGTTGTATAGTCATGTGATGAAGATCGTGGATCTTGCGAATTATTTATAAATTGGCGCCACTGGGCTCTTCCGGAGATAAAATAAATCTCATTCTGTTTGGCGGCTGTTTTTAGCGTTCAGTATGTCTAAAACGGAAACGTTACAGCGATCCGTCTGTTTCTCTGTCTGTTCGTCAGTGAAGAACCATTTTTCTCAGGGACGGGTAGTCGTATCAAAAAAATTTCTTTCACGCAGTGAGGTCTCTGGTCCGTTGGCCTAAAAAATTTATGCTTTTAAATCAGTGCAATCAAAATGCACGGCCATGTGTGTCACATATTTTTACGCTCGTATATTTTACGAGTATCGACATCGATAACAGGCAAAAATCGACGAAATTCTCGATTCCTTGGATAGATTAGCTATGTATGTGCATAACGCAGTTTGTACGAAACCCTCGGTGTACGAATCCTGCTCGTACTAATTCTTTTTGTATTTTTATTTTTTGTCGTGTAACGAGCGTGTCTGAGATAGGTACTATCCTCGTCTCACCGCTTCTCGCTCCGTCTGTATATGTGTGTGTCTGTTTTGGAGAAAGCAAAAAGTCCGTATGTTGTACTGTATCTATTTTGACTCACGTGAAATGTGAAACTGAGGCTGAGTACGTACCAGAGTGCAATTTTAGAGGCTCTCGTTTTTCGGGCTCACTTGCTTATCGGCGCGCGTGCGCGCGATTACACACGTGCCGCGGCAAATAAACAAGTGGGGAAACCGCAAAGCGCTGTGCGGCTGATGGCAGTTCCATCAGCGCTCTCTGTGGGCACAGGCTTTGTCCGTATTGGGCCCCGTGTTTGGGATTTCGATTGGAGCGCACTGGCTCGGCGAGAGCGGCTAATCATTTTCTGTTTCCATTATGTGTAGTCAGACCAGAAGTGAAATGCAGAACGTGGGCCACTGCTGTTTCCTGTCTGATTTCCGAAAATCTCCTGCCTTGCAGTGCGACCAGCGGAGATTCGACGTTGCATTGTACTAAGTCCTTTCATTCAGGGATGAATTATGCAGCAATATGGAGGCAAATCTGAGGCGAAAATCAGGTACAAATGACTGTATTCACTGGAATGTGGTATTTCACCCCTTGTTCGATACCAACCAAAGAGCTAACAACCTCTTGACGCAGACCAACGTTAGCTCTTAAACTAATTGCTGATCATTTTCCGCTTAATTTGATGGCACAATAGCATTGAATTTATTATTACAGAGCATGAATGAAATTATGGCCATATAACGCAACAACTTTTGTCCCATCGCACGTGTAACGGTACACTTCCAAAACTTATCAACAGCAGTGACCTTGGAGTAAATTAGAACTTGTGGCGACACGCATTTATTCCTGTCATTTATAATGTCACATTAACATTTTTCGCACGCTGAGTCATTTTTACCAGTTCAGTGTCTCCATTAGCCTGGCTGAGTTCGCTGTCAATGAAATATTCCTCTTAGGGTAATACAGCGCGGCGTTACTACATTAGTCAATGGAAAGGAAAGATGCAACAACCGATTTTAAGAATTTTCCCCAACCTCCACAGACATTAATAACCTTAATTCGTCAGTGTTTCAGTGTGATTTGGAAACAATGATTCCTTATAAAGCATGTCAGTAACACCTATTTCCCTTGACGATGCATTTTGAGGGCTTAAAAATAAACATATAAATGATTGTATCCAGCTGAGATTACATGTGTATGCCCTCAAAAAGCGTAGTGAAAGAAAATTAAAGCGATCTAAGCAATGAAACACTGCAACAATTACGTTATTTCTTCATGCTTAGCACGATGCATTCCGAGAATTTAGTCTCATTGTTAAGTGCAAATATTTAAATGATTATTTTGTGTGTTCTTTGCGTGTGTGCTGTTCTACTTTGCACTGTAATCGTCTTTTTAAAGTTAGGAGGGACTGTGCTACCTGCATTATGCAGACACCACACACCCGCAAACTATTACTCACAGCCGGCCGCAGTGGCCTAGCGGTTCTAGGCGCTACAGTCTGGAACCGCGCGATCGATACTGTTGCAGGTTCGAATTCTACCTCGGGCGCGGATGTGTGTGATGTCCTTAGGTTAGTTACGTTTAAGTGGTTCCAAGTTCATGGGGGTTGATGACCTCAGATGTTAAATCCCATAGTGGTCAGAGCCATTACTCACACTGTTTGTTTCTGAAATATGTTACAAAGATATCACCTTTGTAGCATATTTTGACCTTGAAAAATATTCACATAGGTGAAAGCTAGGCGAAAGGCTGGAAATAATTTTGCGTTCTATGACTGAGATACGTACCCGCTACAGTTCTGTATCCAGTAATGCACTTCACCAATTTTTTATCATGTTTGTTTCTATCAGTTTCCTCGTCGTTTATCGTCAGTGATTCTGCGCGGATGTCGCAGGTCACATTTCAAATTAAGTCGAGCAGTCACGTAACCGAACAAGCTGAGTACTGTGTCGATTACCCCTATACCACAATGCCCGGCAATTATTGTGGAGTAATATGTTGCAGCTTTAAGCCGTCCTCACAAGGAACGTGTTTCTCACCGCGAAGCACGCCAGACGTGGGGTCCATCGTGGTTCCTACACGCTCTGAAACGATCTCCATGCATGTCATGGAACGTGCTGCTCATCGTGATTTGGGACCTCAGCGTTCTCTTGCGGCAGTCTGTGATATCTGGCGCGTATATCACACAGTCACTTTACGAAAATGGACGAGCGTAAAAAAGCTGCGTTAAATCTGTTAGCGTCTGTCGAAGAAAGTCTCAAAGAAGATTCTGGACCCGTCGATGGCATGAAGAGCGAATAATGCTGACCAATGACCTGACATACATACTAGCAGAAGTTCCTCGTTAACTCAGTTTATTGAGCCTTCATACCATTTTCGGTTTTAAATTGAGCGTAGTGGCCAGTGCCAGTTATCGCAGTACATGCGATATCTTTTTCCGTTTAATTCACGTATGTGTCAATGTCGCAAACCTATGCGATCACGCTACAGAATGGGGCAGAACAGGAGGTATGAAGAAGGATACGCACCCTTTGCTGCTTCGTATGGCGTTCAAATTTCATCGATTGGCTTTGAACTGCTCCTAATACCCCACACTGTACACCAGAGCTGAAATTGCCGGTCGCACAACAGTGCAAAGGTATGCAATCATGTTGAGTGGGTTGCAGGCTCGCGATGTCCTTAGAAAAGGGTGTCAGAAGTGTCAACGGTTGTGAAGAACGTAATCCTGTTGCTCATCGCAATGCGAACTGTAGTTTTCGACAGCAAAATGTGTTGGAATCAACGCCTCAAGGGAAGGGGTGGTTTCATTGAGGCCCTTTTACCACCCTCTGTGGCCTTTCCACATCAATTCTGAGCGGCGCTGTGTCTCGACCGCCCGTAAGAAAACCACGTGACTTCAATCATGGGCGTCGCAATTCGAACCTCCATCGCGGAGGCGTCAAAGGAAGGGGTGAAATTGTGAGCTAACTAGCATTGCTCTCTCATTTAAATATATGGCCAAATAGTCAGCTTACAGGAATTGTGGAACGAACCCTGTCGTCCAAGGACCGTGTGCCACATAGGGCGCAGATTCACCACGAGATGGGGAAATTCACAGGCGTCTATTGACTATTGAGGCCTACGCGCCGTAGTGTGCGAGTGAGACAGACGAGAACCTACGTCATGCGGAAACCCAGTAGAAGCCTTTTGTGGCCTAGGAGACGTAGCAGTGTTAAATATGGCGGACCTAAGATTGGCTATAAAGGGAAAAACTTACGGAAACTAATTCTGTACTAGTGCTGGAAAGTAAGTCACAGTAATTTTAATCTACCATCCTTCATAAATTTTCATGATGATCCCAATAAAACCTGAATATTGATCATGTCTATAATATTTTACGATTTACTGTTAAAGTGAAATTAACAAGTTTTGTAACAAAGACCTAAATGCTAAAACATGAACGCTTTAGGCGATATTAACGATCGACATTTCATAAAGAAGCGCATCATTAAAATGACAAAAGTTGTAAATATCATCTCTGTGACTTAATTTGTTTAAAAGATAAGGTAAATTTAAATTATCGGTAGTTTCAGTTAAGAATCAGATGATCATTTCCTCCACACAAAACACATTGAACGGTGACAGCATGACACTTTATTGAATCATTAGGTAATAGAAGGTTTGTCGTAAGGTTTAGTGCATAATAATTACTTTGGTTCTTTATTTATTTACTAGAAAGCACATTGGTGCAAGGCCACTGGCCGTGGCATTCAAAGTTAAGAAGGAAGTTGTATTGGTTTTATGTAAAAGAATTTATCGTTTATTATGTAATGGATATTATTGTTACTTTATTTATAACGTGAAAATGGACAAGCTTTGATTATTTAAATATGTTAAAATGTAAAATAATGTAGAATAATGTAGAATAAGCTGCAGCCAGTCAGATGGATGGCTTCAGGAAAGGGAAGTGCCCCAGTCATTTGAGCGAGGATATTCGGTACGCGGGGAACGCCGGCGGTGACGGAAAGACGGACATTGCTGGTGTGGACGCGAAAGCCGACAGTTCGGCTGGAGACACCATAGGGTACAGTTAGGATTGAGACACGAAAGCGGACAGTCGGTCTTTAGGTGGCTAGGAAGTGAAACGACTTAGAAAATTTCGTGTTGTGTGGTATAGCGGGACTTTGAGCGGTGAGCAGCCGCGCGTCTGGTGTGAACTCTAACTTTTCCCGTAGATAATTTTTATTTCGCGATGAGATTGTGAATGATCGAACTGTGTCAAATGGATATACGCTCGAGTGTTCAAAAAATGGTTCAAATGGCTCTGAGGAGTATGGGACTGAACTTCTGTGGTCATCAGTCTCCTAGAACTTAGAACTACTTAAACCTAACTAACCTAAGGACATCACACACATCCATGCCCGAGGCAGGATTCGAACCTGCGACCGTAGCGGTAGCGCGGTTCCAGACTGTAGCGCCCTGAACCGCTCGGCCACTCCGGCCGGCCGCTCGAGTGTAACAGTAACTCTAAATACAACCACTTTCGCTATTAGTTGGCTTTCTGACTAAACATTATTCTAACCAAATCGCAACTGTGTGGCCTACATCAATTATGGGTCGTTAATTTAGTTCCCGATATTACTATTACTCTTATTATATGTTTCGTTTATTTTGCAACCTTGCCATCAACCAGACATATTTTACAAAAAACGGCTAAAAGCCATTAACTCAAAATTCAGACGCCAAAAAGAATATTTAGAAGGCAAAAGGCCTCACGTTAAGTCAGTTCTATGATTTGGCTGAAGGCCCAAAAATCTAACACTTGAAAAGCAACAACCTGAATTTAAAAACGGTTGAAGACCGATGATTTAAGACTCATGGTAAAATGAAAAAAAGCCTTATCTTCAGTTAGGCTGAAGGCCCCAAATAGTCTGGTGCTCGAAAGACAAAGATCCTTAAAGTAAAAACTACTGAAGGCCCCAAGACTTAAAACTCAAGGTAAAATAAATTTAAACAACAAAACCTTATCACAAATTAGGCTGAAACCCCAAAAAATCTAACACTTGACAAACAAAGAATTTTACTTTTAAAACCGCTGGAGGCCCATGTCTTAAAACACAACTAAAATAATTTTTAGTAGGCAGAAGGCCCAAGGCATTATCTTTAGCCGGCCGCGGTGGCCGTGCGGTTCTAGGCGCTCCAGTCCGGAGCCGCGCTGCTGCTACGGTCGCAGGTTCGAATCCTGCCTCGGGCATGGATGTGTGTGATGTCCTTAGGTTAGGTAGGTTTAAGTAGTTCTAAGTTGTAGGGGACTGATGACCACAGCAGTTGCGTCCCATAGTGCTCAGAGCCATTTGAACCATTGGCTATGAGCCATACAAATACACACAAATGAAAATAAGAAAAGGCAGGCAGCTAATGGCGCTCAGAAGTTTCGGGGGGTCGGCCAGCATTTTAAATACTAACGTTCACTTAGGCGAGACAGGCAGTCGGCCCAACCATTCTCGATCGACGACAACCCAACCAACAGACAGTCAACGGACCCACCGACAAGGTAACTTGCGCTCCACTCGACCAGCACACAACCGGGAGTTCTTTGCAAACGTAAAACGCATGGACGCCCAAAACCAAGTATACACACTGTGCTGGACAGCGAAAACACGGTGAGGAAAGGACACTGCCTAAATTTACGTCAACGGCCAGGGCAGGTAACCGGAACGTTAACAGCCAACTCGAACACACACGTTGTTGCTCGCGGGAATGTCCCAACAGCCAACAACAAGAACCAAACAGCACAATGTGAACAGTCTTGACTTGCTGGTAAATTAAATCCAAACTCAACTTTCGTGTCGAGGGTCGGTGAGCCACGGACCTCGTAGCAATGGGAACAGCCCCACACACTCCGACACACTCCGACACTGCGTAGAGATCGCCAGTGGGCCCAGCCAAACTACGCCCCATGGAGATTTCTTCACTGCTCCATGTTAACGGACCGACTCCTTGCACACCAGCACAGAAACAGCACTAAAATAAGTGAGCAGTCGACACCACAAGCTCCACACAATTTCACAAACACTAGGACGAAGAATGCAACCAATGCCAAAAGCAGTGACTGAGAAATGACACGGCCGAACCATGAGTTGAGACACACCACCAACCGATAAGCGACCGGCGAGAAAATACACGCCGTCCGGTAAGACGACCAACCGACGATCAACCAAGACCGTCCCCAGTTCAAGTCATGTGTGCCGGCGACAGTTAGGCGAGTCACGGCTGTCCAAGCCTCACTACTGCTCCAGCCCGATCGACTTCCGCCGCGTCCCAACACTACGAGTGCCAGGTCCGAACTTCACTGCAGGCGCATTCCAACCCGCTGCACGACAGACGTCAACTGGGAAGGAATAGCAGTCAGCAAAGATAATACGGCAGAGTCTATATCGATAAGCGCTGCTGCTACCGCTCGCTCACGAGCAAGCAGAGCAGCCACTCAGTGACAAAAGAAATTGAAACTAACTTAACGAGGTGGCAGTATGGTAAAAAAAAAAACCAGGGTGTAAAATAATATATGGCGATAACACGAGCCACGCACGGCTCATGCGATTCAATCCCTAGACGAGTTTGCGCCAAGACATTTCGATGAAGAGGAACCGCATGTCAGCCCGAACACCTTTGGGATGTTGGCTCGCAAAATGTGGGTAGGGGATGGGACGATCTCCACACTGTGTGTCGCATCCAAGGTAGCGTTCGGGCAGAATTATGGTGAAATTTGGTGCCAAAGTGACATCATTAACACCAACTTCCGAGCTCTGGCTTCTTACTCACATGTGTCAACATCTCGCTGTATGAAGCGTCGCGAAGCCCGAGAGTGACGTCGTAGGGCGAGATGATTTTGCACCACCCGGGAGGAAGATTGTAGGCAACTTCGAGCCAAATTTAAAACGTATGAGTCGCATTAGGATACAATTATGGGGCTTCGAAGAAGTGATTCCTTAATTGTGTTGTGCAGTGTAGTTCCCTGATATTTTACACTACTGGTCATTAAAACTGCTACACCAAGAAAAAATGCAGATGATAAACGGGTATTCATTGGACAAATATATTATACTAGAACTGAAATGTGATTATATTTTGACGCAATTTGCGTGCATAAATCGTGAGAAACCAGTACCCAGAACAACCACCTCTGGCCGTAATAACGGCCTTGATACGCCTGGGCATTGAGTCAAACAGAGGTTGGATGGCGTGTACAGGTACAGCTCCCCATGCAGCTTCAACACGATACCACAGTTCATCAAGAGTAGTGACTGGCGTGTTGTGACGAGCGAATTGCTCGGCCACCACGGTTTCAGTTGGTGAGAAATCTGGAGAGTGTGCTGGCCAGGGCAGCAGTCGAACATTTTCTGTATCCAGAAAGGCCCGTACAGGACCTGCAACATGCGGTCGTGCGTTATCCTGCTGAAATGTAGGGTTCTCCGGGGATCGAATGAAGGGTACAGCCACGGGTCGTAACACATCTGAAATGTAACGTCCACTGTTCAAAGTGCCGTCAATGCGAACAAGAGGCGACCGAGACGTGTAACCAATGGCACCCCATACCATCACGCCGGGTGACACGCCAGTAAGGCGATGATGAATACTCGCTTCACCGCGATGTCGCCAAACACGGATGCTACCATCATGATGCTGTAAACACAACCTGGATTCATCCAAAAAATGACGTTTTGCCATTCTTGCACCCAGGTTCGTCGTTGAGTCGCTCCTGTCTGTTATGCAGCGTCAAGGGTAACCGCAGCCATGGTCTCCGAGCTGAAAGGCCATGCTGCTGGAAAGGTCGTCGAACTGTTCGTGCAGATGGTTGTTGTCTTGCAAACGTCCCCATGTCTTGACTCAGGGATCGAGACGTGGCTGCACGATCCGTTACAGCCATGAGGATAAGATGCCTGTCATCTGGACTGCTAGTGATAAGAGGCCGTTGGGATCCAGCACGGCATTCTGTATTACCCTCCTGAACCCACCGATTCCATATTCTGCTAACAGTCATTGGATCTCGACCAACGCGAGCAGCAATGTCGCGATACGCTAAACCGTAATCGCTATAGGCTACAATCCGACCTTTATCAAAGTCGGAAACGTGATGGTTCGCATTTCTCTTCCTTACACGAGGCATCACAACAACGTTTCACCAGGCACCGCCGGTCAACTGCTGGTTGTGTATGAGAAATCGGTTGAAAACTTTCCTCATGTCAGCACGTTGTAGGTGTCGCCACCGGCGCCAACCTTGTATGAATGCTCTGAAAAGCTAATCAATTGCATATCACAGCATCTTCTTCCTGTCTGTTAAATTTCGCGTCTGTAGCACGTCTTCTTCGTGGTGTAGCAATTTTAATGGCCAGCAGTGTATTACACTATATAGTAGGTACAATGATACCTTTTGGAGAGACCCTAATTTTCTGATGCTTTGAAACATCTTGTATTTATACCACCCAGTCTGTGCTAAACTAAAGCTACCAAATACGTGGGTTAAGTGAATAGAATATAGCGCCTGCTAAGTTCTGCTCGTAACGCAAAAGTAAAGTCACACTCATTGGCCACGTTCCTCTCGACGAGGGAAAATCTGACGGGCCAGATTCTTTATCTCACGCTCACAGTGTAGTATGACTGTGACGTCATGAGCGTCCCGTCCAAGTGCATCTTCGTGTCCCGTGGCGGGGTGGCTTCAACGAATGCAGTACGTGCCGCGGCAAACAGACAGAGGGTGGAGACTATACAGTGCGGTCTAGCCCGCGGCTTCGGCGAGCACACGGGCTCCAGGCAGCACTCGAGCCGTGGCCAGCCGGTCCTCGCGCTAATGACATCAGCCGCAGTGCTCCGCACCTCACCGCCCCACGTCACAGCGCGCGCTCTCTCTCACACACACACAACACACACACACACACAAACCTGCCGCAGAGCGCGCTGCTGGTCCAACAGCCTCCTCTGCCTAGCCGCGCTGCAGCTCTGCCCCTCTACAAATCACTTTGCACACCTCCCGCCACTCAAGTGTTTGGCGGACTGGGCGATTGACAAACTGCTCGACAGTGGGCAGCTTACAGCTCCGCACCTGGTAAATGGAGGGCTGTGTGGTGCGAGGGGGGGAAGTGGGAGGGATGAAGGGGAGGGGGGAAGTGGGAGGGGGAAGGGGATGGGTGAGGTGGGGGAGGAGGGGAAGAGGTGGCGTTGCCGCCTAGAAGCGCCTCGCTGGTCACAACACTCCACATACACGATCAACGCTCTGTTATTTACTACCCGACAAGGCGAACTGAAGACTCGGCCACGGTGGCAGTACTATCGAGCTTACGCTCGCAGTACTTGGATGGGGTGGTCATAACGGTGTACACTCCGGTGCTCTTACAACTGGAGCAATGTCACAAGCTACACGTCTACTCCAGAATGTTTTGTGCAGTGCAACAATTAACGCCGGTTCTCGCCACTACACTGCACGCTGACATCAGGAGCGTACCATATCAGTGACGAAGCCAATTTCTTAAAAATTAGGGGGAGGTTCTGCTCGAGACCGATGAAAAAATGGATTTCATTACATAATTTGTATCCCTGGTGTCTATAGATTGATGTTATTGTTGTTGTTGTGGTCTTCAGTCCTGAGACTGGTTTGATGCAGCTCTCCGTGCTACTCCACCCTGTGCAAGCTGCTTCACCTCCCAGTACGTACTGCAGCCTACATTCTTCTGAATCTGCTTAGTGTATTCATCTCTTGGTCTACGATTTTTACCCTGCACGCTGCCCTCCAATACTAAACTGGTGATCCCTTGATTCCTCAGAACATGTCATACCAACCGATCCCTTCTTCTAGTCAAGTTGTGCCACCAACTCCTCTTCTCCCCAAATCTATTCAAGACCTCTCATTACTTATATGATCTACCGATCTAATCTTCAACATTCTTCTGTAGCATCACATTTCGAAAGCTTCTATTCTCTTCTTGTCCAAACTATTTATCGTCCATGTTTCACTTCCAAACAAATACTTTCAGCAACGACTTCCTGACACTTAAATCTATACTCGATGTTAAATAGTTTCTCTTCTTCAGAAACGCTTTCCTTGCTATTGCCAGTCTACATTTTATATCCTCTCTACTTCGACAATCATCAGTTATTTTGCTCCTCAAGTAGCAAAACTCATCTACTACTTAAAGTGTCTCATTTCCTAATCTAATTCCCTCACCATCACCCGAGTTAACTCGACTACATTCCATTATCCTCGTTTTGCTTTTGTTGATGTTCATCTTATATCGTCCTTTCAAGACACTGTCCATTCCGTTCAAGTGCTTGCTCAACATACAGATTGAATAACATCGGGGAGGGGCTACAACTCTCTCACTCCCTTCCCAACCACTGCTTCCCTTTCAAGTCCCTCGACTCTTATAACTGCCACCTAGTTTCTGTACAAACTGTTAATAGCCTTTCGCTCCCTGTATTTTACCCCTGCCACCTTCAGAATTTTAAAGAGAGTAGTCCAGTTAACATTGACAAAAGCATAATGACAATGAGGGTTGCAACGCATTCATTGGGAAACTGGTACAGAAACATATACATTGTCTGACAAAGAATCTTTTCAAATAGTGGCGATATAGCTTCAGGTATGTTGAACGAAGGCTGTTAATCTATGAACGTCTCAGTAGTCGTCAGGGACGATCAGCATAAACTTCGGGCAGTTATCTGACAGGAAACAAGTGGCCGGTGCGGACCGATCGATGAGTTACTTAAGAGAGCCCGGATTGAAAAATAATAGCATCAGTCTCGGAACCAGAGCATGTCTGAGGAAAAGGAAGGCTGCCCCTATGGCCATCGTAACACAGATTAACTGTCAGTTCCGGAAGAATTTTTTTTACTCCAAACTTTAAACGCGATTTTCTTGAAATAACATTTTTCAGCGATCGAAGCGCTCTAGATCGTCAACTAAGTAACGGGTTCATTTTATTTATTTAAATGAACCATAATTACATTGTAGAGACCTTGGCGAAGGCTTTTTTCATTAGAATTTTAAATTTCTTTTTAAGCATTTGAAATCAGAAAAACATGCCAATAAACTGACTTGTTTTTCAAAAGGCTGCCATTTTTAAGAGGTATTTTTCAAAAACCGATTTTAATTCAAAACTTCTCTATTTTTATGGGTTTCAGAAATGGCCACGATTCTGCACAATACTTCGCGCAAACCAAGATACACCGCAAGGTGCTAACTTTGACAAGAGACGCAACCTTCATTTTTAATTTTTCATGAGATAGAAGACATTTTTCATAGACAAACGTGTGTATAATAAAGCGGTAAAACTCCCATTTTAATAAAAAAAAAAACGGTCCGTGTATAAAAAATTATGAACTTCACGCGTTTTCCTTGTCTCTCTACCAGAACCTTCCCTTAAGTTGTGGAAGAAAATCTGTTCATGTCGAATGTCTATGACGCAAAGTCAATGGACAGAGCCCTGAAGGACGGCTGTCTTAAAACATCGATATATTCAAAAACAGTATTGTACTTATCCAGTTATATCGCTATATCGGTATCGAAATCGTTATATAGGGAGCCGATATTTTTATTTTATATTTTTCCCTAATTTTCGGCTAATATTTCAAATTGTTCTTTTGAAATTGTAGTAGAATATAATATATAAGGAGTCATACTACTTTTGAGCTTTATCATGTCCTGTCTTCCTCTCTGACTGTGTGGAGCAAGTATAGGTGGCACAAAGGAGAAGTCCTACTGCACTGGGTGGTGGTGGTGGTATGACTAAAACTCAGTCCGAACATACCATGAAGGCCCAAGGGTACCGACCGGCTGCCGTATCACCCTCAGCCTACAGGCGTGACTGGATGCGGATATGGGGGGCATGTGGTCAGCACACAACCCTCCCGGCCAAATGTCAGTTTAAATCAAAATGACAAGACTGGTCTTTGCAGTGGGCGGAAACGGGTGAGAGGAAATGCTGACGTAATCGGCGCTCGGCTCTAGTAACTTCTAGCTTCACAATTTTGACACCAAAACTGCCAGTTCGCTGGCATTTGCAGAAATGAAAAGACTGCGAAGTCGACATGAAGTGTTTCAGATAAATCCGATACGTGATGAAACCGAACGATGGACACATTGGACACCTTTTATTGGGTCATTTACAGACAGTTACCATTGTTAGCAAAGTGGTTGCCGCCAGGCGTTAAAGTGCACCGTTTTCTTTCAATTCTTGCTCTTACGGGGATTAGCAGGCTGCCAGCCTGTTGATGTACATAATATATACTAATAAATTAGAACTTAAATATACAGTTCTAAAACCGGCAGTACATTTACAATGTGCAGCCAAATTGTTATAGGCCGATACGTCGATACTTTTTTCGTCGACATATCGGTATATCGATAGCTTTTCGGTATATAGTGGGCCAATGATGAATTTTTTTAAATATCGATATATCGGATTCACGAGATTTTTAAAATTATCAACAGCTGTACCCAGATGTGTCCAATATCCCGTCCCCAAGGTGGTTTTGTTTGAAATAAGAATTCATTCATTCATTCATTCATTAGTCGGTTTACCCATCGCTGAATGCCGTGACCACATTTCTCCATTCATTCCTTAAATAAATGATCCCTTGACTAGACATCTCCATTCACAGCGATCATACAGTGGCACCATAACAGTTCTTCGCGGGACGCTGCAGACGACATCGCCCGCCGTACTGGCCACGGTGAGGCACTGAGCACCCAGCACCTGCTGTGCTGAGTCATAAACATCGAAGGCTCTTCTGTATTTATTCTCACCAATAAGTTCCTAAAATAAAGCGTAATTCGAATATTCTTTATTGTAGAAGTTCCGTACTCTAGGTAACATTAGAAAGAGGCAAATTTGAGAGTCTTTTGTGTGATGTACTGCATATCGAGACAAGGTTCAAAATGGTTCAAATGGCACTGAGCACTATGGGACTCAACTGCTGAGGTCATTAGTCCCCTAGAACTTAGAACTAGTTAAACCTAACTAACCTAAGGACATCACAAACATCCATGCCCGAGGCAGGATTCGAACCTGCGACCGTAGCGGTCTTGCGGTTCCAGACTGCAGCGCCTTTAACCGCACGGCCACTTCGGCCGGCCTCGAGACAAGGTGCAATACATAGTCACACATGACATTGTTTACAGAGGTATCGCGATTCCTTTCGACTTTCGTTTTTTCTGTGCATCACGCAGCTTCTTACAGGTCCGTGTTGTTTTACTGACGGTTTGCTGCGCTCCGACAGTGCCTTTCTCGAATCAAGACGAGAAGTCCGTTGTCTGATCGACGACCTGCCAATTCTTTCTTTCCTTGGTGGTACACCATGTGATCAAAAGTATCCGGACACCCACCAAAACATACGTTTTTCATATTAGGTGTATTGTGCTGTCACCTACTGCCAGGTACTCCATATCAGCTACTTCAGTAGTCATTAGACATCGTGAGAGAGCAGAATGGGCGCTCCGCGGAACTCACGGACTTCCAAAGTGGTCAGGTAATTGGGAGTCACGTGTGTCACACGTCTGTACGCGCGATTTCCATACTCCTAAACATCCTCACGTCCACTGTTTCCGATATGATAGTGAAGCGGAAACGTGAGGGTACACGTACAGCACAAAAGCATACTGACCGAACTCGTCTGCTGACTGACAGAGAACGCCGACAGTTGAAGAGGGTCGTAATGTGCAACAGGCAGGCATCTATCCAGACCATCACACAGGAATTCCAAACTGCGTCAGGATCCCCTGCAAGTACTATGACAGTTACGCGGGAGGTGAGAAAATTTGAACTTCATGGTCGAGCGGCTGCTCACAAGCCACCCATCACGCCGGTAAATGCCAAACGACGCTTTGCTTGGTGTAAGGAGCGTAAACATTGGACGATTGAACAGTGTAAAACCGTTGTGTGGAGTGACAAATCACGGCACACAATGTGGCGATCCGATGGCGAATGCCAGCGTATGTAGTGCCAATAGTGAAATTCGGAGGCTGTGATTCTATGGTCTGGCCTTGTTTTCCATGAAGGGGGTTTGCACCCCTTGTTGTTTCGCATGGTACAGGCCTACATTGACGTTTTAAGCACCTTCTTGCTTCCCACTGTCAAAGAGCAATTCGGGGGTGGCATTTGAATCTTTCAGCACGACCGAGCACCTGTTCATAACGCACAACCAATGGCGGAGTGGTTACACGACAATAACATCCCTGTAATGGACTGACCTTCACTGAGTCCCCACCTGAATCCTATAGAACACCTTTGGGATGTTTTGAAACACCGACAACTTGCCAGGCATCACCGATCAACATGGCTACCTCTCCTCAAAGGGGAGACTGGGCTGCCATTCCCCAAGAAACCTTCCAGCATTTGACTGAACGTATGCCTGCGAGAGTGGAAACTATCATCAAGGTTAAGGTGGGCCAACACCAAATTGAAATCCAGCATTACCGATGGAGGGCGCCACGAACTTGTAAGCCAGGTATCCGGATACTTTTGAACACATAGTGTGCGTCCTTAAAAATTCGTGAATGATATGAAATTAATTGACTGAAATGTTCTTAGCAGTATGAGCCTTGTAAATAACGTGCGGAATTACTGTGCACATGTATAACGGTTGGAAAAAAATACAGAGTTTTTTGTATCAGTTCAGTCGTTTGCAATTACATTCCATTCTACGCAGCGTTTCATATTTGTATCCTGCACCCATAGACTCGTTGTAATCCTATACATATACTGGTTAAATTTTTCGGTATTTATTTGGCGGTCCATTTTCCCAAAAAAATGGCTCTGAGAACTATGGGACTTAACTTCTGAGGTGATCAGCCCCCTAGAACTTAGAACTACTTAAACCTAACTAACCTAAGGACATCACACGCATCCATGCCCGAGGCAGGATTCGAACCTGCGACCGTATCGGTCGCGCGGTTCCGGACTGAAGCGCCTAGAACCGCTCGGCCACAGTGGCCGACCCATTTTCCCAGCTTATTTCATCGCAGCAGTACGTTATTTCGTCAACATACTTACATCTCTTTTCAAACGTCATTCCACTCCATTCACAAACTCGTGACTCTGGTACAGCAACCATGGTAATGTTGTAGAGAGAACTGAGCCGTGGTTTCAATAAAGATGGATTTATTAGGTCCTCATTTGCGACGCGTTTCGTTTGTTTGAAAAGCATCTTCAGACAATCTAGGAAAATCAGAAAACTCAGTGCAAATATAATTGACACGTATAAGAAATTCTAAAACAACAAAACCACGTAAACATTCTTTAACACGCTACAACATAAAGTTCCGTTTGGTGTTAAGTGTGAACGGGAGTGTGGGGGGTGTGGGGGGTGTTCGGAGGGAAGGATAGTAACTAAGAAGTGTTCCAGCTCTCATAGTATTAAACATAAATTTTAAAACCGATCTATGGATAACAGATCCTCTCATGAAATGAAGGGTCAAAAACACCCAAGACAGAATGGGCCAAGTGCACGTATAAGGCTAAAATACAGAACAGTGACGATGGTCGCAATTTGTACCTAAAACAAGAATGATATTAGCGTGTATATAAGATTATCTCAGGGTATGTCGGTTCAGTGTGAGCAACCCACTAACGTCAATTTTTGAAACTGGAGGTTTATAAAATTAGGTGCCCAGAATGTTCGGCCGAATACCGAATATATCGGATTCAGTGGACGCTTGCTAAAGAAAAAAGGGCAAAATAAAAATATTCTCCCTTCACTGAACGTCTTAAAGCTTCGGGCCATCAGTCGCCTAGCTTGTAAAACCTTATAATCACGCATTTAGAACATAAAGGGCAATTATTAATTTTGATTGATGAATTCGAAACTTCGAGACATACTCGCTCCAAATCACCCAGGCTTTCAAACGAATAGTTACTGTAGAAACGTAACGCGTTTTTCGATGCTATGATGTGCATCTTCAACTGATTTTATGAATATATATTAGTACAAACACTGTGCGTTCTTCCCGATTGTTTACACACGAGCTTCCGTAGTTGGAAACAGGTGCGTCGCCACCTGGCGAGCGTCTCGCTACTACGACCCCGTAGGTCTTAGCTTTCGTCTAGTCAGGACCAGTGCTAGCACGTAAGGTTGCGCATATATGACTGCTGTACAAACCATATTTTGTATTCAAGGGGCGTCGTCCCCATATGGTAAGTCAAATAATATCTATGTCCTACCTCTTTCGAAACGCTAAAAGTTTACTTCCCCAATTGTATGAAGTCTGGTTCAAATGGCTCTAAGCACTATGAGACTTAACATCTGAGGTCATCAGTCCCCTATATAACGTCAGGCTTTATACACTTTAACAATGTTGTTTTCCTTCGCCAGATTATTTTAATCCTGCGGATAGAACCTGTACGTTTTTTTAAAAAAAATCACATTTGATCTTAACATATCAGAGGTCTCTTTTATTAGCATTACCTCACTTGACGCCTTCCTGAGAGACAATCTCCACTCATTCCAAATTAATAATATAAATGTAGACCAGATGTGGCTTGAATTCAAAGAAATAGTATCGGCAGCAATTGAGAGATTTATACCAAATAAATTAACAAACGACGGAACCGATCCTCCTTGGTACACAAAACGGGTTAGAACACTGTTGCAGAAACAACGAAACAAACATGCCAAATTTAAGCAGATGCAAAATCCCCACGATTGGCGATCTTTTACAGAAGCTCGAAATTTAGCGCGGACTTCAATGCGAGATGCTTATAACAGTTTCCACAACGAAACTTTGTCTCTAAACATGGCAGAAAATCCAAAGAGATTCTGGTTGTATGTGAAGTATATTAGCAGCAAGAAACAATCAATGCCGTCTCTGCGCAATAGCAATGGAGATACCATCGAAAACAGTGCTGCCAACGCAAAGTTACTAAACACAGCCTTTCGAAATACCATCGCAAAAGAAGACGAAGTAAATATTCCAAAATTCGAATCGAGAACAGCTGCCAACATGAGTAACGTAAAAGTAAATATCCTCTGAGTAGTGAAGCAACTTAAATCACATAACAAAAACAGGTCTTCTGGTGCAGACTGTATACAAATTCGGTTCCTTTCAGAGTACGCTGATGCATTAGCTCCATAATTAACAATCATATACAATCGTTCGCTCGACGAAAGATACGTACCCAAAGACTGGAAAGTTGCAAAGGTCACACCAATATTTAAGAAAGGTAGTAGGAGTAATCCACTAAATTACAGGCCCATATCGTTAACGTCGACATGCAGCAGGATTTTGGAACATATATTGTGTTCAAACATTATGAATTACCTTGAAGAAAACTGTCTATTGACACACAATCAACATGGCTTTAGAAAACATCGTTCCTGTGAAACACAACTAGCTCTTTATTCACATGAAGTGTTGAGTACTATTGACAAAGGATTTTAGATCCATTCCGTGTTTCTGGATTTCCGGAAGGCTTTTCTCACTGTACCACACAAGCGGCTTGTAGTGAAATTGCGTACTTATGGAATATCGTCCCAGTTATGTGACTGTAATTGTGATTTTCTGTCAGAGAGGTCACAGTTCGTAGTAACCGACGGAAAGTCATCGAGTAAAACACAAGTGATTTTGGCGTTCCCGAAGGTAGTATTGTAGGCCCTTTGCTGTTCCTTATCTATATAAACGATTTGGGTGACAATCTGAGCAGCCGTCTTAAGTTGTTTGCACGATTTAGAAAAGATATCTGAATGGTGCGAAAATTGGCAGTTGAGCCTAAATAACGAAAAGTGTGAGGTCATCCACATGAGTGCTAAAAGGAATTCGTTAAACTTCAGTTGCATGATAAATCAGTCTAATCTAAAAGCCGTAAATACAACTAAATACTTAGGCGTTACAATTACGAACAACTTAAATTGGAAGGAACATATAGAAAATGTTGTGGGGAAGGCTAAGCAAGGACTGCGTTTTATTGGCAGTACACTTAGAAAATGTAACAGACCTAATAAGGAGACTGCCTACACTACGCTTGTTCGTCCTCTTTTAGAATACTGCTGCGCGGTGTGGGATCCTTACCAGATAGGACTGACTGAGTACATCGAAGAAGTTCAAAGAAAGGCAGCACGATTTGCATTATCGCGAAATATGGGAGAGAGTGTCACAGAAATGATACAAGACTTGAGCTGGTCATCATTAAAAGAAAGAAGTTTTTCGTTGCGACGGAATCTTCTCACGAAATTGCAATCACCAACTTTCTCCTCAAAATGGGAAAATACTTTGTTGACACCGACCTACATAGGGAGAAACGATCACCACGATAAAATAAGGGAAATGTGCGCTCGTACGGAAAGACATAGGTGTTCATTCCTTCCGCGCGCTATACGAGATTGGAATAATAGAGAACTGTGAAGGTGGTTCGATGAACCCTCTGCCAGGTGCTTAAATCTGATTTGCAGAGTATCCATGTAGATGTAGATGTACTGGCTGTGGTACATTACCTCATTAGTGTAAAGCTTCACAAGGTAGGCTTTTGCCTGTTTCTCTTTTATGGCAATTGCTAATAATCTTGTATACGACCCAATGTCGTTCTTTTATGTACTAATTGCGACCATCGACATTGTTCCGTATTTTAGTCTTATACATCCACTTCGACCAGTCTTTCCTGGGTGTGACTTGATGTATATGATTCCTCATTTCATGAGATCATTATTTGCTCATAATTCAGTAAGCGTTAAATTTTATATTTGATGCTATGTGAGCTAGTGCATTCTTTAGTTGCCATCCCCACCCGAGCAAACATAGTTTGGAACCTGTAACTTTCATGTTGTAGGGTTAAAGAATTTTTACAAGATTCATTGTTTTTGAATCTTTGTATATGGCCATTATATTTGCACTGGATTTTGTAATTTTCCTAGACGGTCTGAAGATGCCTTTGAATATAGGCGAAACACGTCGAAAACGAAGAACTAATAAATTCATCTTTATTGCATCCATGACACAATTCTCTCAACGTGTCTCTTTTGTCACGGCGCATAAAGGCGACCATAGCGTCTGTTGAAAAAAAAAAAATCAATCCGACCTCTTTGCACTTTGGCTTCACGTTTTGGCACACCTTTTTTGCATTTTTTTACCTTTGTAAGTATTTTTGCTCAGTCGTCTCTTAAGGAGTGAAACATAGGTCACAGCCTCTGTAATGGGTCAGTAGTGTGATGGTGCAGTAGTTAAGGAATTAGGCGGCGAAGGGCTCGATGTATTGCTCCTGCAACTTTAGGTTGAGCAGATTGAGCGGTTGTGCGCGTTTGTAGTTTCAAAATTCTCTCTCTCTCTCTCTCTCTCTCTCTCTCTCTCTCTCTCTCTCCCTCCCTCCCTCTCCCTGCGAGGGTGGAATGGCTGTTAATAAAATGAATATTGTGCTGCGCTGCGCTACATTTTGTGTGCAACAGTCGGCAGTGGCTTCTTTACGGCCCTACTAGGAAAAGGGAAAAACCCGACTCATGGCATACAGCTCATCGTTAGCAGGACTGCTGTCACATGAACATTGTTCCGTTTTCATTGCTTCTGGAGTTTTATGCTTTTTGACTCTGCAGGTGGCTGGAGTTATAAAACAACAGTTACCAACGAACTTGTTCTGAAGAATGTATCACTCTCAGCTGCCATCAAACAGGTTTCATGGAAGCGACATTAAAAAAAAAAAATCATTTGTCTGGAACCGGCAAACTAATTTTCCCTTTGTCTCTAGAGTAAGAAAAGTTCGCTGTCGTTTTGCAGCTATTGTTAACAGCGTAGCAATTCTTCGAGCGAAATACATCTGCACTTCAGAATGAATAAGGTGATGTCATTTACGTGATCGTCCAATCTCACAGATAAAAGCTAACGATAAATGCAGAATTCGCTATAACAGCAATAACTTTTTATTTTTTTCGGCTTCTACATATAATGTTAATCTTTCTGGAATTTTTAATTCGGGCACATGAGTCATGTTAGTTTCCGTTTATAATGCAGCGTTTCCTGTGCTAAGTTACGTATAACATCCAAATCGAGGCTTCTCTCGGAGAAATATCCTTAATAATTGAAAATCATCGCGGTTCCTTGGTCCTGACGCAAAGGCCACAGTTGGTAAGTCCCACTAATTTACTCAATCCGAACTGAGAACTTACACATGTTGAGCAAGTCATTTGTGTTACCGTCTTACATCAGTAAAAAAATCATAAATGGGCTAAGCCTTTTTTTATTGATTCATCTTTGGATTGTTGATGAAACATTATATAATGTATAAGCTTCATATTTCTGTCACATCTCGTTTGTCCCAGACTACAATTAAAAATAGCTTCATTCCCCCGATACCGACCTCTGGTTCCGGTTCCTTTCCCTTCATTGTAAACCTAATGATGGAAATGGATATGCCCTTCCAAATATTGCCTATACCAGCGAAGAGTACGGTCTACTGTCGCTTTGACGACAATATCTCCAGAGACAGAGCACAAGCTTGGATTGGGCAAGGAAATCGGTGGTGTCCTTTTCAAAAGAACCATCCCAGGATTTGAGTTCAGTGATTTCAGAAAAGGAGGTAAAACCTAAATCAGTATGGATTGGTGATCTGAACCGCCGTCGTGGCGTATGCGAGTGCAGTATCTTCCCATAGCGCCATATTCCTCTGTATTCCCAGATTGAATGTCCTCTGTCACATTACCAGCTCGTCTCGTTTTTGGAAGAAAATAACTGGGCTCTGTAATACATCGGACCTCTAATCCTTCGCAGTAGGGAATGGAACGTATATTTATCTGCTAACGTTTAACACTTAGAAGAGGGCTGTTTATTTAATTACTAATAGTCACACACAACGATGAGCTAAAATATTAGGATTACTGTCCACCATGGGAAACACTGTGAGGAAAAAGTGTACAAAAAGAGCAGAAAATAACCACCAGTATAACGACGATACGAGCCACAAATACGGAAATCCACTGATGTCAGCTACTTTGACAAAAGGCTTATTGTTATGGTCCATCGCAAGAAACGAGTATCTCAACGGTGAATCAGGTCAGGTGTTCGCGTTCTACTGTTGCCACTATCTTTAAAATGTCGTTGAAGGACGGCAAAACGAGTGTTCGACGCCCATGCCTAATCGCAGAAACATGTAGGTCGGTAGCTTGTCCATTCTGTGAATGGACTATCTGTGCCACTTCCGTCTACAGAGTACAATGTTGGTGCAGACGCAAGTATTTCGGAGCACGTTGGTCAGGGCACAATGTGGTTTCACAGCAGACGACAACTATGTGTGTCCATGTTGACACAATGACATTGGCAATTACTACGGCACTGAGCACAGAATCATCGGATTGAATAGTGGATCAACGGAAATATGTCACCTGATTGAACGAATCACTTTTCTTGCCACAACAGGTTGGCTGACCTGTCCTGATAAGCCGCCAACCAGGTGATCGGCGGATCGAAACATGCAGCGCACTACGCAGACAGGCTGCTGGGGGCAGTAATATACATTGTGGGGGGAAATTCATCACCGAATCCATGGGATCTGTGGTAACAATCGGAGTCACCATGGCAGCTGCACAGTACTTGAACACTGTTGCGGACCACCTGTATACCATTCGTGCTTCATATCTTCCGCTACGGCAATGGCATCTTCCACTTCCAGGAAGACAACAGTCGATCTCACAACATCAGAACCGTGCTACAGAGTGTTGAAGGAGCACGACAGTGAACTGATGTAGACGTCTTGGCCTCCAGATTCATCTGTTCCAGCCGGCCGGAGTGGCCGAGAGGTTCTAGACGCTACAGTCTCGAACCGCGCGACCACTACGGTCGCAGGTTCGAATCCTGCCTCGGGCATGGATGTGTGTGATGTCCTTAGGTTAGTTAGGTTTAAGTAGTTCTAAGTTCTAGGGGACTGATGACCACAGAAGTCCCATAGTGCTCAGAGCCATTTGAACCATTTCATCTGTTCGGAACCTGATAAAACATACCTTGAACCTTATCGGGCACCAGCCCAGCGCCCACAAACCACTCACTCGTAATTTATGGGTATTGCGTGACATCTGCGTGGACAGCTTGTACCTCCGAAAACCAACCATCGTCTTGTTGGACCCATGCCACATACAATCGCTGCTGTATTGGTTACCGAAGGTGTACCAGCACGTTATTAAGCTAGTTTTGGGTTATCAGCGTGCATTTTCTTAATCATAGCAGTGCTTTGGTGCGGTTACCGACTACAATAAATGATTAAAGGATTAGCGACGATTTTACGCCACTTATATTTGTGAACAGATGTCTGACTTCGAAACTTCAATGACAAAACACTGTCACTCTTTGTTTTTCCTGTATTCGGCACTTGATGACGTCAAGTTGCGACCACAATCAAATCTACTTCATGAAACTTTTCGGACGTGAAATTTATGCGAGTTTGAAAGTCTCAGTACAAACTTAATTAGGACTTCAATAACTCTGGGAATGCTCTATGAAACGTAAGCAAACAGGAATAAAACTTTGCCGTTTGTAACTATGATGCCGTAGAAATAACGATCGTTGCTACCAAGCGTATATTACGACCAACGATACAACGAACTCATTTCTAATCTTAGGTGTGAACAAAATACTCTTAGTACTGTATACACCGAGGTTGCCTGACACTGGAAGCATGCTGTAGATAGTAACGCGAAGAAAGAGAGAACAGGAGCAAATTCTTCACGGGCGTATTCTTTTTCAAGTCAATATCGGGCCGAGTAAAGTTCAGACCGTATAAAAACGAGAAAACGCTGCAATGCAGTGTTGACGGTGAGGTAGGCTATCACACACCCATTTGATGTCCGTCAAAGGTGCTCAGTGTTTTCAAGCATCCTTGTGTTCAGTGTCCTCAATCATCCTTTGAGTTTTTAAAAAGGCAGTTGACACGCTTCATGCAGACACTAAATGTTATATTAATGATGATGTCGAGAAACGTCACTGCACATAAAACATGAACTTACAGTTACAAAAGAGAGGTTATCAATTTATCAACCAGTCCCAGTAGATTGACATCTACGATCCGCACAATTTAGGGAATGAATCTGAAAGCAGGATTTGGCCAAACGGATTCTTGTGTATGATACTCGTTAACTGGCAGTACTGTGCTGTGAACTGCGAGATGGAGGCAGATTCGAAAGATATGGCCTTGAGGAAGAATAGTGGCCAGTTACCTGTTGCGCAACATGGGGAGCCGGTAGTATGGCGAAACTGTGCCGTCGTCACACGACGTGAACGATGACATGATTTTCTACGAAGTTGTTGGTACACTCAGAAATCATCAAATGTGCCGTGCTTGTCAACGTGATCTGCTACTACAACGCTCTCTAGCGGCTGTGGTCAGATATATCAGACTAGTCAACCACACACACATTATGCTCCAGACAATGTATAATCCTAAAATACTGCACTCGTGGTTCTCAAATATGTGCACGAGAGATTCCGATAAAAGGCCATTTTTGAGATGGCACTGAATTCACAGGAGTTACCTTATTGAAAAAGTATTACTTTACCTCCTGGACAAGGTGTCACTGATAACGTATTTGAACAAGCAAATCAGGTTTGGAATATTTGTGAGAAGTTAAGCTTTTATTGTCGATCGCGAAATGAACAAAGAGTCTAATCTGAGAAAGTAGATGGCAACCAAATACATTGTGTGTCTAATTTATTTGTGTATCATCCACATTTACCTGAAACAGACATTTTGTTTCTTTATGCAAATCATGCCTGAATCGGAAGACGTAATACTTGAATTTGTGTAATCGATATACTCCAGCTATGCTGCAAACCAATGGAGACTGTCTCACTATTTACAACTTATCTGCCTCGGCGCACAAGTTCGCGACCACCTGCCGACCTTGTACTGTATCTCTATCTTATCCACGAGTTCCATCAAAATCGATCAACTCGATGGCACGTTCGTTTTTTGCTCTGCCGAAAAATGTCACATACGGGCGATATAACAAAATAAACGAGCCTGGCAGTGTACATTTATATTTTTTTCCAAATGTGTTCGAAACGTTTGTGGTAGTCTTCGAAGTGCACAAAAAACATAACAGCAAACAGTTCTTCATGAGTTTCACCGTCCTGTTCATCTAAATCATAAAACAGTATAGTCAAGACAATAGCACGCAAATAGTCGGTCACCTGCGTCGTATCGGTACGTATACGACTGCATGCGCTACCTAATAGTCGTATGTTCCAAAACGCCGCACATAAAAATCGGATTATTCCGGGTGACTGAAAGGTATGGTCAAGTGCTTTGGATAGCTCCTCGGATACGGAACATTTGTATACCCAACATAAAGATAGCCTATCTCTAACTATCTACAGTAAAGGGTCAAAGTTTGAATATTATTCACTTCCTCCAGCTTAGGCAATGGAGTAAACTGATTGGTTTTTTTTGCGGAAGATTTAGTTTCCTGTGCGCCTTGGCGGCCGGAGTGGCCGAGCGGTTAAAGGCGCTACAGTCTGGAACCGCACGACCGCTACGGTCGTAGATTCGAATCCTGCCTCGGGCATGGGTGTGTGTGATGTCCTTAGGTTAGTTAGGTTTAGGTAGTTCTAAGTTCTAGGGGACCTATGACCACAGCAGTTGAGTCCCATAGTGCTCAGAGCCATTTGAACCATTTTGAATCTGTGCGCCTTAAGAGACTTATGGAAGCACCATTTAGTTCATGGCCAGTTCATGAGAAAACCCGAGGAACATGTTTTTTGGGCATCAAAACCGAGACGCGGATTCCAGTACGGCTATACATAATAAATGGCTGAAATTTTAACTGTTCTTAGACCCCAGTCGCGAACATCCTTGAAAATTTTCTTGATACCTTTCTCCATTTCCGAGATACATAGGTTCAAAGTTACCCTACCTGTACACGTAAAACACGCAAGTAAATATCTGGTGTGAGGCGAAAGCATCGTTTAGAAAGTTACGTACCACCGAAAAATATGCTGTAAAGTGCCTCCGTTATCATGAGAGGGTTTATCGGAATCCCATGTTGTTGTTGTTGTTGTACCGAAGCAAGTGCAAAGTTTTTGAGCACATAAAATCCGGTCCGAGGTGTAAAATTATATAGTTTTGCTTTATTCCTATTTTACACAATTAAATTATCAAAATTATACTGACCCTTGAAGTTTTTTCGTACGAATGACTTACCCTGCCAAGCGGGGAAAAGAAGGGAATCAGCACAAAAGCGCTTCTGTCGGAGCACAAAAAAGACGAATGTGCTCCCGTTTATTAAAAGACTAACTTAAAAAGTGTGGTACCAACTGCCTCATTCTACGTTCCTCAGCACCTTTAAAAATTTGCCCAAAATTTTTGCGTGCGAACATATTCGTGAACTTTTATGCTGAGAAAGAAGGGTTGGGAAAGATATTAATAAATACTTGAGCATAGCAGACAGTGGTTGTAGTATAGAAAGAGCGAAGGAGACAATGGCAGCGTGAGCGAAAGAGAGGGACACCGTGGCAGTGGAAGATAACTGACAATGACAGAACAGTGTTACGAAAAGACTAATGGAGACAGTACCATTGGGACAAGAGAAGGAAAAAGTGGTAGTGGCTGAGAGCCAGTCTTAATGAAAGACAGAATCCATGACAATGACCAATGACAACGAGGGAGAGAGAGGGGGGAGGGAGGGAGGGAGAAAGGGAGGGAGGGAGAGAGAGAGAGAGAGAGAGAGAGAGAGAGAGAGAGAGAGTGAGCAGAAACAGCAGCAGTGGTAATGAATGAATGAATGAGATACTAGCAGGCAGAGAGAGCAAGAGGGAGTCTGTGACACTGAGAGGAGACTGTATTAGTAGGACAGAACGAAGGAGACTGTGGTTGTGAGGCAAGAGATAATGCCACTGAGCTGGGCTGAAAGAGTGAGTGAGAATGGACGAGTGGGAGAGGATGGGATGTGCTACTTATAGCGGTGGACTAGTGGGTGTGAGTGAGTTGCAGTTACGGCAGCTTGTGTAAATGAGAGGAGAGATGTTTGTGAAAAAGAGCGCGAATATGTACGCATCCAAAAAATGTTTGATAAAATATTTAATGGCGCAGAGGAAGGTAGAATGAGTCCGCTAATATCCTGCTTTTCAGTCGCCTAGGTCAGTGCATTTCCCCATTTGGCCATTAGTCTCTGTTCCGCTTATACAGGGTGTTACAAAATGGTACGGCCAAACTTTCAGGAAACATTCCTCACACACAAAGAAAGAAAATATGTTATGTGGACATGTGTTCGGAAACGCTTACTTTCCATGTTAGAGCTCATTTTATTACTTCTCTTCAAATGACATTAATTGTGGAATCGAAACACACAGCAACAGAACGTACCAGCGTGACTTCAAACACTTTGTTACAGGAAATGTTCAAAATGTCCTCCGTCAGCGAGGATACATGCATCCACCCTCCGTCGCATGGAATCCCTGATGCGCTGTTGCAGCCCTGGAGAATGGCGTATTGTATCACAGCCGTCCACAATACGAGCCCGAAGAGTCTCTACATTTGGTTCAGGGGTTGCGTAGACAAGAGCTTTCAAATGCCCCCATAAATGAAAGTCAAGAGGGTTGAGGTCAGGAGAGCGTGGAGGCCATGGAATTGGTCCGCCTCTACCAATCCATCGGTCACCGAATCTGTTGTTGAGAAGGGTACGAACACTTCGATTGAAATGTGCAGGAGCTCGATCGTGCATGAACCACATGTTGTGTCGTACTTGTAAAGGCACATGTGATAGCAGCACAGGTAGAGTATCCCGTATGAAATCATGATAACGTGCTCCACTGAGCGTAGCGGGCCCAATCAAGACATCATCAACAATGCCTGCCCAAACGTCACAGAAAATCTGTGTTGATAACGTGATTGCACAATTGCGTGCGGATTCTCGTCAGCCCACACGTGTTGATTGTGAAGATTTACAATTTGATCACGTTGGAATGAAGCCTCATCCGTAAAGAGAACATTTGCACTGAAATGAGGATTGACACATTGTTGGATGAACCATTCGCAGAAGTGTACCCGTCGAGGCCAATCAGCTGCTGATAGTGCCTGCACACGCTGTACATGGTACGGAAACAACTGGTTCTCCCGTAGCACTCTCCATACAGTGACGTGGCCAACTTTACCTTGTACAGCAGCAACTTCTCTGACGCTGACATTAGGGTTATCGTCAACTGCACGAAGACTTGCCTCGTCCATTGCAGGTATCCTCGTCGTTCTAGGTCTTCCCCAGTCGCGAGTCATAGGCTGGAATGTTCCGTGCTCCCTAAGACGCCGATCAATTGCTTCGAACGTTTTCCTGTCGGGACACCTTCGTTCTGGAAATCTGTCTCGATACAAACGTACCGCGCCACGGCTATTGCCCCGTGCTAATCCATACATCAAATGGGCATCTGCCAACTCCGCATTTGTAAACGTTGCACTGACTACAAAATCACGTTCGTGATGAACACTAACCTGTCGATGCTACGTAATGATGTGCTTGATGCTAGTACTGTAGAGCAATGAGTCGCATGTCAACACAAGCACCGAAGTCAACATTACCTTCCTTCAATTGGGCCAACTGGCGGTGAATCGAGGAAGTACAGTACATACTGACGAAACTAAAATGAGCTCTAACATGGAAAGTAAGCGTTTCCGGACCCATGTCTACCTAACATCTTTTCTTTATTTGTGTGTGAGGAATGTTTCCTGAAAGTTTGGCCGTACCTTTTTGTAACACCCTGTATACATTCCGTGCCGCATTACGTGTCCGCAGCGCCATTACGCTGCATTATACACAGACGGAAAGAAAATCGCAAAACCAAAAAATAATTAATGTAGGGAAATAAAAGTTCGGGAATACATTTGGCTAGGCAACATATGTACGTGATTAACATTGCAATGTCACTAGTTAATGTAAGTGCGAAATAAAAGATTACAAATGTCAAATGCTGGTACCTTAATAGCTAATGTAACTGCCAGGAGGTCGAATGCAAGCATGCAAACGAGAATGGATTGTGTTGTACAGATGCGAGATGTCAGTTTGTGGGATGGAGTTGTATTTGGTCGATCAGTACAGGGACGGTTAATGCTAGTTGTGGATAAGGCTGAAGTTATCGTCTGATGATGTCCCAGATGTGCTAAATTGCCGACATATCTGTTGTCAAGCATTCCAAGGCAACATTTTGGCACTCTGTAAGCATGATGAGCTACAACAGCGGTACGTAGGCGAGCGTTATCCAGTTGGAAAACATCCCCTGGAATGGCCTTCATGAATGGCAGTACAACAGGTCGAATCACCAGACTGACGTACATATTTGCAGATAGGAGGCGTGGACTAACCACGAGAGTGCCCCTGCAGTCATACAAAATCGCACCCCAGATCATAACTCCAGGTGTGGGTCCAGTTTGTCTCTCACTCAGACAGGATGGTTGCAGCCACTCAACTGGCTTCCTGCTGACCAACACACGGAATTCACTGGCACCGAGGGAAATCTAGCTTTGATCAGAAAACACATCAGACTTCGGGCTTTGTCCTCCAATGAGTAGTCGCTTGCCTCAACCGAAGTCGCAAATGGCGATGATTTCGGATCAGTGGAATTCACGCTACAGGGCCTCTGGCTCGGATCTATCTTTGAAGTAACAGATTTGTAACAGTTCGTTGTGTCACTGTGGTGCCAATGGCTGCTCAGATTGCTGCTGCAGATGCGACATGATGCGCAGAGCCATGCTCCAAACACGATGGTTTTCCCTCTCGGTAGTGCCACGTGGCCGTCCCGGCCCGGTCTTTTTACGGCCGTACGTTTTCGTGACCACCGATGGCAGAAGTCATATGCAGCGTCTACATTCCTGCGAAGCCATTCTGCAATATCCAAGAAGGAACATCCAGCGTCTCGTAGACTCGTTCAGACTCAGTGATAATGGCTTCTTTGTCGGCATAAAGATATTCCCGACTAATATTACCTCAGCTCATCACATCCAATCTCAGCGGTAACTAAAGCTCATAACCTTTACAGCATTTATTTAAAGGAAACGTGATTTGCATCCTCATATTGGCAATACTAGCGCCGCTCTTATGCGACTGGCGCAAAATCTGAACAGGCATCCGCTTTCAGATTTAGAACTCACTTAGAAACCTTCGTTTGTGTCGCACAACTCCTTTTTGATGTTGTGGTTTTCCTCCCGTCAGTGAAATTTCCCCGTGGGCAGCGGTTATAATGTTTTGGCCCTATTGTGTACGTACCAAGTAAAAGCTGTGTAATTTGTCAATAATACGGTATTACTAATCTATTGCGTCATTGTTTTGAAGTGAGAGATACGTTGCGTTCTGTGTGCCATAATGCATATCGTTTGCTCTGGGATGTCTGTCGTTTCTATCGGTAGTTGTTGCCTCATAAACCCTTTCTATGCCATAACTCAACTAGCTAACATATAGTTTGATGTTTTTAGGGGCAGGAAATGATTAATAAGAATAGCCTGTTAGCAAAAATTACAGTTTCACGAATGTGTGCGCGAAATTTAATGCCTTTGTTTCTCTTTTACTGCTCGTGGTTCCAGAGAAGGAAAGTTATTTTCACGCTATTGGTATCTGAAAAGCAATCAAAGCAAAATCGAAGATTCAATTGCGGTCGACACGCAAAGCCTCTGCAACTTTCGATTCCCATTCAGCGGTTCACTTAGTAGCCATTTATTTTCGGCAGAACAATTTACTGAAACTCCAGTACAGGAATAGTAAGTATACTACTATACTAGACCCGCATGTTTCTTACATTTTAGGTCTTTTTACGGATCGTTACGTTGGTGAATAGGTTGTACCACGTTGGATGTAACACCTCTCTTATTTCCTCGACTTTTCAAGATATCGAAGTTTTCTTAGATTAAAAATAGGAAAGAATCAGGCCCTTTTGGTCAGTTGTTAATTATATTGGCTCGTGAATCGACTGGATGTGTTTTTAAACTTCTTTCCAAAGCTCTTAAATATATGAGTAAAGCAATGTAGCGACTGCAAAACGTTTCAACGCAAAAAGTAATAAAAATATCTAAGAAATGTGCTAAAAGAGTAAGACAGCTACTGTTTCCTAATCTATAAATGTAGGGTGATTCAGTTGCCCCTCCCTATGGATTATATGCAGTCCATAGCATTAAGTGATAATGATTGTGTAGTTTACGTATTGTCATCTGTTCGATGTTTAATTGCTATGTGGAGTGACATCACGCAGTTAATTGGAGCTATGAGTTGGTCAACTAGCGAGGAAGCAGTTTGTGGTGGGAAAAACAGTGAAGTAAACAGCCAACTCAACTCCAGAGAGCGGAAAACAACCAGAATTTATTTATCTGGCCCTGTGGTCTACGGTGATACGATCCGCGCGCACGCTCTTCTCCATGCGTTTCGAATGCTTGACTTGACCGTGCGGGTACATTTTGCGAAAGCCTACCTTGCCCCGAAACTTAATCATTACACACACATTACCCCGCTTCCCGCTACGGTGGCTGCCAAGTTCAAGGCGGCTTTTGGTCATTTCGTCAGCGGTGAAGGGGTATGAGAAATTGACGTTGCCCACACACGTTGGTGGCACTGGAATAATATACAAGCAACACAGGACATGTGCTCTCTTTCTGCGGGGCATGCATCACCGACGTGCTTCGGACACTCTCACCGGCTCACTAATTGACGAGGTGACGCCTCGGTTCTGTGCCCTCCAATCCTTGCTGGACATACCGCACCGCTACTGCGCCACATTCGCACCTATCTGGTCTAGATGAGTGATCTGTTGGATAATTTGAAAGTAACGTGGGCGTCACTGGTTCTAAGAACACTGCCTGCTAATGTGATTGTGAACGCCAACGTCCGGCGGTTGGCTGGAAGCGGGTGTGGAGTAACTTAACACTCGCATTTCCTTCCCACCGCAGTGAGGACGTTGTGGTATGTAATAGCGACTGAAAAATTCCCCACCCAACAACGTTTCTACACTATACTATATGTCTTTCTGAGAACCCTCTGTGCCCTAGATGCACCCCTGTCGACACCGACTGTTGTATCCTCACAAGCCGCATGTTGGTATTGTTGTTGTGACGAACGACTCAGGTCCGTAGTGCACTCCAAAGCGATACATCCTGATGCCACTTACTTCCCCGCTACTCGATATAGCACCAAGGGTGGATTAAAGGTATGGCGTTGTCATATTTTTGAATGATGGCATTGCTGAGTTATGAGATTTTTAGCACTACTAAACGATCAAGTACACGGTTTTACATTGCAAATCATCGTATGATCCGCTCTTTGCGAATTACTTGGGGTCGTTGTTTACGCTTCTTCACAGTATTGGGATGCATCGGGTGTGAGAAGAAACTGAAGGTACAGCACAAGATGACTGGCATCAGACATTTTCGGTAATTACAGGGTGTTTAACCCTCGATGACCGAAACGCGACCTGGACACCTCACTGACTGCCGCTGTGGACAACCCCAGAAAAAAAGTCATACAAAGCCCAAAGCCACATGAAACAAGAAAAAAACGGTAGAGTACTTTAAAAATGCTGTAGAACACGTACCTGACAACTGGACGGTCGCGGGATCGTATCCCTAACGAACCAGGCACCTTTCACTCTATTTTTTAACCAAGCGTTCACGTCCTAGGTCCTTGCGACACGCAAGTCGCCGAAGAGGCATCCAGTTTAAGATCTTACACTAGGCCATTACTAGCAGAAGCCGTACATCTGTACATGTCATTTTTTCTTCCATACGTATTATAAATTAAAGTTGCCAGCCGCGTTTTTTTTCTGTCTGTACGCGACGGTTGCTCCCCGGAGATAATGTGGGGGTTTCTATACTAATGACTACAATGAGTCACGAGGAAGGTTTGTGTATGTAATTTATTACCGTTACACCAGACAAATCGTTCAGGAGTAAATACCGTATTTAGTGCTACTCGTGCGAAGCCGTGCAGGTCGCTAGTGCGGTGTAATGCTCATGTGCCATACTGGTTCGAATCACGCAGCGTATGTTAAACACGAAGACACACATGTATTTAAATATGTTTTATTAATTGTGTTCTGGTGCCCGAAATGTTAACGCTGTTCAGTTTACAAATACTGTAACTGTTTACACCACATTAGCGGTCTTTAGAAGCCTTGCCTCACAATTTTAAGACAATTTTCATTTACTTTTGGGAAAAGTTTCATCGACACAATGAACAAAGGTACATCATCTTGTCAAGAGCTCTCCAGTGCCATTATAAACTGTACATCGCTCTATTAACCAAAACTCTTGGTACAATATTTCGGACTGTATACAAATGGTTTCAAATGGCTCTGAGCACTATGCGACTTAACTTCTGAGATCATCAGTCGCCTAGAACTTAGAACTAATTGAACCTAACTAACCTAAGGATATCACACACATCCATGCCCGAGGCAGGATTCGAACCTGCGACCGTAGCGGTAGCTCGGCTCAAGACTGTAGCGCCTAGAAACGCACGGCTACTCTGGCCGGCGACTGTATACAGTTCATGGTAGTAATCACAGAGAAATACTACAGTCGCAGGTTCGAATCCTGCCTCGGGTATGGATATGTGTGATGTCCTTAGGTTAGTTAGGTTTAAGTAGTTCTAAGTTCTAGGGGACTTATGACCACAGATGTTGAGTCCCATAGTGCTCAGAGCCATTTGAACCATTTTGAACAGAGAAATACTAGGTGCCCCTTGGCGTACCACGGTTGTCGAAATCTCTGCTTCGATGTCTTTGACAGTTCAGTAAATAATAAGGGCAGTGCATCTTACACTATTCAACAAGGGGACCGCACTAAAAAGTAGTGTGCAACCCATCGTTTAAATTCCATTTCCACCAATGTTACAGAAACGACTGCAGTACCAGAACCTACATATCTTACAGCACTTGTTTCCGTACTGTAAAGTCATCATCGTTTATCACGCGACAACAAACAGTACTTTCAAAACTGTCGAAATCAACGTTTCGTTTCGACATCGCTCTGTCATTGAATTTTTCGTTAAAGAGGGAAAATGTGTTACTGAAATTCACCTTAGATTTCAGCCTGTCTTAGGAGATGTCTCCGTAGAGATGGATGAAATGGTACGGTGTGGGGCGGCGGTGTGGTGGGTCGACTGCTGTGGCTTGTTGTGGAGTTGTGAACCACAGAGGGCTACGGCGGGACGAAGCCTCTCTGTCGTTTCTAGGTCCCCGGTTGAAATACACAATACACATAATCTATGATAATCCTCGTAGCAGTCGCCCTCGACATTCCTCCTCAAGGTGCAACAAGGAAACACTATGTAACTGATTTTCTTGAACCTGAACAAACTGTAAATGCTGCTTTCTATAGCCAGACACTTTTGAACCTCCGCCGTGTATCGCGCGATAAACGATGTGCGAAGAAGATTCTACGGTAACGTACTCGCGCTGCTCGTGTCACTGTGGAGAAGTTCGGACATTTAGATACGAAACTGCTCCATATTCTCCCTACACTCCCGACTTGGCATCTTACGACTGCCATCTTTACGGCTTTGTTCAGGGACAGGTGCGAGGCTAGCGCTACGAGACAATGGAAGTTGTTTGACAAGTGCCTCAGTATCTCAGCGAAGCTGAAACGGAGTTCTGCGGAAAGGTATTTTCAAACTTACAGAACGATGGGAAAAATACATGCAAAGATATACGGACCATGTTGAAAAATGACAGAATATACGTAGATTAATATGATGTACTTAGTCTGACTAAAAAAATAAAGTTTAAAGTTTTAAAAATTGTTGCTCAATACCTTCAGTATTACCATCATCAGTATTAAAGTAATTCATATTCTTGTGGGAATTAGTGCTGGTCAAAGCTATAAAATCGTATAAATGTCCGGGTACAAATACTTGTTGAGATATGGGGCCATTTTACTTGTAACATTTTATCTGATGAAGCATGGTTGCATCTCTGCTGGTATGTGAACTTTCAGAACGATCGATGTTGCAGTTCTGAAAATCTGAATCGGTTACACCAAGACCCCTTGCATGGCGTGAAAACCGCTGTGTGAACAGAAATTAGCGCAACAAGGATTACTGACGACAAGACAATTCCTCTCATCGAAATTCCTCGCTTTCGAAGCTTTGGAGCTGTGTACTCTTGCGGTGTTGTGCATGAAATGACCGTAGAACTTTACGTTAGTTGAAGAAACTATGAAAAAAAATGTTATAGTACATTGTTCGCACTTGGTTGCAAATGAAGATCTGTGCAATAATTGGTGGTCGACTAATTTCAAGGCCCCGTCTTATTCCACAAGGCAAAGACACACTTGATGAATCTGATCAAGAGAATCGGAACACCAACGTGAATTCTTGTGCGAGTCCATGTACCTCCATAAATGCAGCTATGCTTTGTCAGGAAAAGAGGACATGTCAGGATCAGCTTCACAATTTCACAAAGACTGGAATAGCCCTCTGCAGCACAGACGTCGAGCAACAGTATCTGAACTGGACAGGCGATGCTGCACCGTTAGTTTATACGGCTGAAGTTTGCGTTTGTGAACAGCTGTCCGCGCACATGCTACAGCAGACGCTACTGACATTCCAGTCTAAAGCGCTAAATACCACACGATTTGCATTAACGACATTCCAAGGCAGCTATTAGCTCGTACATTATATTCTCTGTTAAAACCGAAAGATCGCGTGATCGTATCCAAATAGGTCCAGGAACTTTTCAGCGTGTCTTGTAACAAAGCATTCATCTCTTAGGACCTTAAGCCGTCGGCACACGGACCGTGAAACCGAGCGTTGAGCGTACCCAGTTTCTGACGTCATAGCGTGGAACAGCACGTTCGGGAGTCTTTCCCAAGTGCAGAGCAGTACCTAGCATGTCAGATATTTGAGCATGCGTCCGAGCGTTGACCAATGAGATGGCACAACGCCACCTACGTCACACGCACGCCGTCTCCCTGCACAGAGTTGTGAGGCGCCATATTGGCATTCACTTTAAGCCTATACGTATATATGCCGTTTCGGGGCACCAGCAAATTGAGAAACACTGGAAAACCCATTGTTAACTGCGTGATTCGTTCCAATAAAATAATGAGAAACATCATTTTCGTGGCAAAAGAATTATTGTAACTTGCGTTTTATGAGAGTATGCTATTTGAAGGCAGAGACACACTGAAGGTCCACCCAAAATGCATTGTTCTTGGTACAATTTGTTATAATTAAATTTCAATTAGTAACATATCTACGATTAAAGTTTTCAGCAAGTGCTAACATGCTACGATTATCATGAGTCTGTCGTTGGTTTAGCGAAGTGAGTAACGACACTGATCCGTGTGATATAGCATGTTTGGGCGGTGGTTCGCGACTCGACAATTCCAAATTGTTTTCCTAACATTTGCGTTTTTATTAGGTTCTGATACTTTAGTATTAGTTTAATATAAGTATATACTATAATATTTGATGTTATGTAAACATAGGTTCACCTTTTTTTGAGGGGTGACATTGTTCGATGATATTTTGATCCTTTTTTCTTTTACGCTTCGTAATTCACATGTTGCAAAGATTCTGCTACTGGGTAGGAACAGTGATCAAGTACGAATGACCTTGGGGTTTTACTAAAATGTGGGAATGATGAAATAATGTTTATCTTACGTGGAGAAGTATTGCAATTTGTATCGTGCTGTATGTAATGGAACATTTGTAAGCCTGTGTCCTTATTGATTGACATGGTACTTTCCTTTTCGAGGACGAAGGAGGAAAGGTGCGTTTTAATAGAGCTAACGTGGGAATCTTACGCCCGACCGTTTAGTAAACAGTGTGATTTACGAACTAGAAACATCCCGCAACTGCCGCTGGAGTGCGTTGTGATCGCGTATACCATTTTGGGGCCCACGTACCGTATGGACAAGTAGCATCGTTCCTGAGCGTTCACCAGCACGTCGAACTTGGCACGCTCAACGTTAACGTTCGACAGCATGGTCCGTGTGCCGACGGCTTTAGTGGCACTCGAGTCGCCGAAGAGGTCTTACACTAGGCCATTAGGCCACACGAAATTATTATTAGCAGAAGCAGTACACTAAGATACCTTCTAATATCGTGAGGCCATAGTGTAGCAACTCGATATGACATTAATTCAACAAGTCGTCATAAGTCCTCTGCAGGAAATATTGAGCCATGCTGTCTCTGTAACTGCCCATAGCTGAGAAAGTATTGCCGGTTCCGGAGTCTGCGCCAACTAAACTCTAGACTGTGTTTCCTGAATGTTCGATGGAATTACTGTCGGGCGATTTGGGTGGCCAAATAATTATCTAGAATGTTCTTCAAGTTAATCACGAAAACTGTGTCCTTTGACGTGGCGCACTGTCGTCCATAAAAATTCCACAGATATTTAGGAAGTCCACGAATGGCTACAAATGGTCTCCAAACAGCCGAACGTAACTATGTCCAGGCAACGATCGGTTCAGTTGGATCAGAGGACCCAGTCCATCCCATGTAAACAGAGCCCACACCATTATGGAGCCACCACCTTCTTGCACAGTGCCTTATTGATAACTTGGGTCCATGGCTTCGTGGAATCTGCACCACAGGTCATCTTCTCAATAAAGGGCTTCAATAAGCTCCAGCCAATGAAAACACTTGGCGGCAAAATTCGGTTCTGTTTTGCGACGCTTTACGAGACAAAACTACTAGTTCCTTGTTCGTCGTCCAGGGACACGTGCTCTAGCAACCAGTTTCGCAGACATTTTGTGTAGTGTAAATATGAAAAGCCTTTCACGAGCGAATATCGGTATTATGTTAAGATCACATCCAACTGCTTCCATATAATTGGGAACTATGATAGAAGTCAGACTGGGTAAAATGGTACCGGTTCAGCATACTTTTGTCCGCAGATTTCACGTGCACATTATCGTGTCTCTTGAAATACGTATGTAACGTAGCAGCGATGGCGAGGCATTGCAGCGTCTCTGACCAGAGAGTATGCGCTTGACCGCGCGAGTGTTGCGAGCGGTTCTCAGTCTGTAGCTCTGTTTAGTTGCGTGGAGTACTCAGTCTGTAGTCGTTGCGAGTCTGTAGCTCTGTTCAGTTGAGTGCAGTACGCTAGTAGTCGTCATGCAGAGCGGTCGATCAGTAGTAGCAGCCCAGTGCGGTTGTGTGATGTAGTCTGTCGGCATTCTGGTCAAGATGCTGAATGAGGTATATTATTAATTAAGGTAATCATCAGATAATGTAAAGTTTGTTTATTGTAATTAATTTTCAACAAGTGCCCCAATAATAATTTTGATTTCAAAGCAGTTTTTACAAAAAAAATTTTTTATTTAATTGAACTAACTATTTCGTTCCACTTCCCATTTCGTTCCACTTCCCTTAAAGAAAAATTTCAGTAAAATCACAAAAAAAAGGAATATTATTGTTTGCAATGCAGTTCCTCCAAGCCGTGCGCAAGAATAAGAGCAGAAACTTGACTAGCAGTTACAATGAGGTAAGAAATTAATTCTGATTGTTTTACACAGGGCCAAAGACCGATATTTCGGTTTAATTGAATTTCATTAGCACTGAATTGTTTTTCATTATTTTTGTGGGAGCTTACACCAGAGTCAGATTGCGAATTTCACATTTTTATTGCCTTTGTCAGTATATTTCATTACAGGGAGGTTACGCTTGGCTCCTATTCATTTATTATTTCTGTCTTTAAAATTTCAGTGGAGAGGTTACACTTAGCGCAATGTCCATTAGCATTTCTATATAATATTGTCATTACCTTTAAAATTTTTGTGGGGAGGTTACACTTGGCGACACCCAGTCCAGGATCGAATTTCGTTGAGAATCTTTTGAACAACAGTCAGATATCTGCTCTTATTTGCTTAGATATAATTAGGATTTGGCGCAACGCTTTTATTAACTTGTGACTTTCTTTCTACAGGTCAACGGCAATTCGTTGCTCTGTTGTATTTGTGTGTTGCTTTTGCATTGTGCTTATTTGTTTTGTGAATAATTGTGACTATTGCAAAAATGCCGCGAAAGACTGTGAATAGTGTATCGCGAAGTATTGTGAATGAAATTACCGACTTAAACAACGTGACCGATAGTAATTGTGATACGCAGCGTAATGATGACAATCCTGCGTTCACTAACAATCAGTATATTCCAACCACTAATGATGACTTTTGTCTTAATGATGAACAAACGAACTCAATTGTCTCTTCTGTTAATTTGACGACAATTGATGACGCGGGACGCTCTGTTGTAATGAGCGCTACCCAGCTTAACACAACCGGTTTGGAAAATTCAAGTAACATACAAACAAATTTTTCGAGTGAAAATGGTCAGTGTAGTGAGAGTACGACGGATCCATTTAATTCCGAAATAGTGAGTGACAGTGTACGTCCGACTGATAATCCTTTTTGTAAGTTGCAGAATGACCAAATGGTCACACAAAGCGCGACAATTCCAGGTACACAATCAAACAGCACAGATAATGGAGTAGGTAATGTTACGTTAGAACAATTTATGGCAATAATGCTACAGTTTAGGAATGAACAGAACAAAAAACTAGACAAACTTATTGAACATTTCAAACAACAGAATGAAAGTTTCGACAACCATTATAAACAACCTTGCGAAACGATTGATGAAAGTCTCAAACTGACGAACGAAAAACAAGAAAACCTTAACGAACAGAACAAACAAGTCAGTGAACAGATTACAGCTGTTAGCGTGCCCCGTCACGATAAGAAAGAACAATTACGTGAGGATACTGAGGCTTGTGCTAAAAACAGTAATAAAGAAGTTGGCACTGTTGCACAAGAATTAAATAGTACACGTGTAGACACAACAGAATTACACAAAGATGACATTAATGCAGTCACTGAACGATGTTCAGCAAACGAAACACAGAAACACGAAATTAATGCAGTCACTGAAGAATGCCCTAAAAACGCAGTACAGATTCGCGACGAAATTAATTTAGAGCCACTGGAAGTTTCACACACTCCGAATACGGAAGTCAATAATAAAAGTGAACGACAGAACAACCAAAATGTCGAAAGTTTTAAAGTAACAGAATTAAAAACTATTTCAGTCACCAATACGTCACAGAAACCGCCACGTTGCGAGCATTTGTCAGAGTCACGCAGCGTGTATAATGTGAGCAATTTACAGCAACTACGCGACTTAAAATCCGAAAAGCCACGCGACTTAAAATATGAAAAGCTACGCAACTTGAAATCCGAAATGGCACAGACAAACAGATTTACACACAAACCTAAACGTGTTATCAAATTCAGTGACGAGAACGTTGATTATAAGCAATTTGCATTTGTAAGAAAATGTAAGGAATTTAATAATGGCAGAGCACAGATACACGATTTGCACTGTATAAGACAATTTATTTTTGTACTTTCACCGCTACTACCTGTAATGCAGAAACTAGCTATGAACCAGATGCGACAATTCATTTTTGCATTTTCATCAGCGTTGCGTGTAATGAGGAAACTTGAATTAACGTGCTTACAACAATTTACTTTTGGAATTTTACCGCTATTGCTTGCAACGCAAAAGCTGAAATTTATTTGCAGTGCGTAATTGACCTCAGGGGATTCATTACGCTTTAATGAATATGTGCCGTAGCGAGCATAGGGCCCAGAGCTGTAGTAGTGCTGTTTCATCTTTAGTTTTCTGCACTGCTGCCTTCTCTTCTACTATCCTTTATATCTATCAAAACTGCTCTTTAACTATTGCTCTACCTATAATTAAGAAACGTGACTAAAGAAAACCGGATACGACAAATCTTTTACCGACTGTGACAATTTTCATTAGGCACTCCTGAACCGCCGTAATTTTAATTACAGATAAAATCGTTATCATCAGTATGTGTAAAATTATTAGTAACAGGAACCACATTTTGGTAACAATAGACCTTTTCACCACAATAACATGAAAGTCAACCGCTTAGCATACGTAACCAACAATGCAGTCTACAAGGTCAACCAAACTTTAATGTTTCGCCGCGTGCACGTATAGTCCCAACCCCAACAAATAGTAACGCATGGCAGCAAAGAAATAACTACGTACGGACAACACACTATTTCAACTCGTATCGCAATGCGCCGTATAGAAATTACTATCATGACAGATGTAAAAAAAAAAAAAAAAAAAAATGATGAGCACAATTTTCAGCGTACATTTAATAACAGTCGATCTTATGAGCAGCAACAACATCAGCAACAACAAATAATCATGAATGGAACAGACAATAGGTGTCATCCATAGCGTAACACGTCAGTAAGAAATAACAGAACAGTTCGTATAGTGGATATGCCACAACATTCTCCCGTAAATAACAGCACGTACGATAGAATTTAACCAGATACAGCACGGATTGCATATTACAGTAACGCAAACATTACTTTTGACACGCAGAATTTTGCTCACGAGAATGTTATTTGAAACATGCTCTGTTGAATGCACCACTTTTATCGCACCCAGATCTTACCAGAAATTTTTCCATAGCCACCGACAGTTCCAATACCGCTTTAGGCGTACACATTTTTCAGGAAATAGAAGATGGCTCTACAGTAATTAAAAACATCGCATTTGCAAGCCGCATTTTGTCACCTGCTGAACGAAATTACTCCGTTACAGAATTGGAAACATTATGTGTTGTATGGGCTTTTACGAGATTTCGGCACTTTCTTTATGGCAGACATACCACCGTCTACACAGACCACAGAGCGATACAATTTTTACTTTCGGCTAAATTCACTCACGACAGATTAAGCAGATGGAAACTTTATTTACAAGAATTTAATTTTACAATAGTTCACATTCCCGGCACGCAAAATGTTATAGCAGACGCACTATCGCGTTCTGTCAGCAACAATCAGCAAGACGTAGCAACCAACTTCTGCAAAACAAATTTCAGTGTCATGTACATTCAGCAAGTTGCATTTGAAAACTTTATTTCATCGTCATTACAGGACATAGCAAAAGAGCAAAATAAAGACAACGTGTAACAGGAAACTAAACACTTTTGGCAAGATAAGAATAATGTTACGATTAGAAACTATTACACTGTACGCAATGACATTTTGTTTCGCCGCTCTCATCCTGACAGCAACAATTGGTTATTATGCATTCCTGACGAACTGGTTAACAAATTAATCTGGTACACTCATTTAAGTTACGCACATTACGGAGCACGAAAATGTTTTCTTATACTGAGACAGAACTGTTATTTTACCAACATGGAGAAACGTATACGACGAGTTTTAGCGTCTTGTAAAATTTGCCAGAAAGCTAAATCAGACACCACTTCACATATTCCTCCATTATATCCCATTATACCTGTTAAATTAAGACATATGGCCGCAGTAGATATTTTTGGTCCGATTCCGAGAACTAACAGAGGTTTTTGCTACATCTTTGTCGCTGTTGAGCTCACGTCAAAATTTGTTACTTTCACTCCATTACGCAAAGCTACTGCTAAAACTGTTTCGAAAGCATTTGTAAAACATTTTCTATTTCATGTAGGGCATGTGATGAGAGTAATTTCTGACAATGGATCTCAATTTCGTAGTACCATATGGACACGCATGTTGCGAGCTAGAAACATTTCTCCGATTTATATATCCAAAGACCATGCTTCTTCGAACCCCTGTGAAAGATTAATGAAAGAAATTGGTAAGCTGTGCCGAATATACTGCCACAAAAGACATATTGATTGGGATACACACATACTCTCTTTCCAAGGTGTAATTAATTCCATTCCAAATGAATCCACTATGCTATCTCCGTCTGTTATATTGAAAAACGTTGAACCACCAAACAAAATGAAAGTATTAGTAAACTTCCCTAAATGTCGTCGACTAAGACACCACGAAATAATTGACATTGCGCTGAACAACATCAAACGTGCCGCAGAGCGCCGGAGAAGACAGCAAAAACAGGTTTGTACACGCCGCGACTTTCACGTTGGACAAGAAGATATTAGTACGTACACACTATTTATCCAGTAAATTAAAAGGTAAGTGCAGTAAATTTGAACTTCTATACGCAGGTCCATATCGGATTTGCAACATCCCTCACCCCAATGTTGTACACGTCGAAACTTTGAGAACCAGAAAATCGAAAGGCAATCACCATATCTCAAACATTAAACCGTTTATTGAATGAAGACACTTTATGATTCAACACACTATGATGCCATTTACTAATGCAATTATATTCACCTGACTAATTACTGATGATTATCGTATTTTTTCTTGGCAAGTGCCCGGCAAGGTAAGGTTAGCAGGTCGCTTTTCTTGTCGTTACACATCAGACCGTGCACATTTTCCATTTTTTTTTGTGTATATGATTGTACTCCAGTTTTGTTTATATGCACTGTGAAATAGTTAAGATATAACACACCAGTCGACTTTGACATTCTTTTTGCCCTATGACATCTCAAGATCGTGACTGTTTTACATTTTTTGCTGCTGCATTGTGATATTCTCTGTACATTTTGGCTTTGAACACTGTCAATGTCTTTGACATATTACGTTTTCTGTTATGTTATGCTGTATGGTTAATTATGTCACCATAAACCAGTCATTATTTAGTGGATATATGATTTAAATGCAGGACATTAATCTTTGTTCATCAATTTCACAAAGAAATGATGCGTGTAAGAAATAACTTCAACAGAAATGGGAATTTCACCTACGGAATAAACGAAAGAAGATGCAATAACTTTATGAGGAAGAGTAAATGGATCAGGATTAACGAGCATTAACAAGAATATACTATACTCATCATAGAATAGCAGTCTTAACTAATTTTTTCTTTCAGAATACAAGGTGATTGATGCAGGCTGTCAGACTGAACTACACATCTTAGTTTTAGTGATGAAATATGCTAGAGATAAGGAATAGTTGTATAATGAGTAATGAAGTGATTTTTTTGCAGATGATAATGAATACTGATGAATAATGATGAAGGATATGGTATTATGAATAATGAAGTTTTTCTTTACAGGTGATGATAATAGTGAAGTTATGATGATATGGATAATGAAGTTTTCTTTACAGATGAGGATAATGTTGAAGTTATGTATTTATGCTATGTAGTTATTTAAGTATTTGTTGCAGTTTGTTTTGACAGCAGGTGTTATATTGCATAGTAGGATGACGGAAAATTTTGGAAAGGACAGCTATGGAACACATTTTATACACATTTCACTACTTGTTAATTTGAAGTTCACTACTTTTCAGCATAGTGTGCGTTTCTTCTTTCAGGTCAATAATCCATTTTGTGTATTTTTTCCAGGAGAAGTTTTTCATGATACTTACTAAACCTGTTACTTATTATACCTGTTCTAGTACTTGCATTTTTATTTTTACGCATTTTTGTCTATCATTTATAAATGTGATCACATATACTGCCTTATTACATAATCTTGCTACAGCTGACTCATGACGAATGACGTTACCTATCCTCATTTGCAGCAATAGGTCAAAAGCAACTCAGCAATTAATTATCGATCCCAGCGCAATGCATTGCTAACAAAAAAAATGTATTACCAGTCCCACATAATGTCACTAGTTTATGATAATTCTGAATAATGCTGATCAGCTCTGAATAATATGTCACTTGAGTAATGACCTCTTAATGAGACAAAAAAAAATATATATATATACAATAATGCTTTGTAACTGGCTAATAACTGCCACTGTTTATTGTAATGAGACTACTTATAATGCCTGTGATTATTAATGCTATGATTGTAATTAGCTGATTTTTAATAATGACTTCGTAATGATCTGAATAATACTGAATGATGAACTATGTTTTATTCTATTCAATACTTGCTGGCCACTGAGTGCCAATAATTAATGTCACTCCATGAATATGTTATTAATTATGCCATTAATTAACTCTTGTTTTCAATGCTATACTTTGTAACTGGAAAAGAATGTGATTGTTTAATAGTGCTTTGTAATTAGGAGAAAGCTAATGATTATTACTATTGGAATGACAAATGATTAATTAATTATGCTATGCTTTCTAATTGGAAATGAAAATGTTTTGTAATTAGGAGAAGGCTAATAATTCTTACTATATTCAAATGACAAATGATTAATTAACTGACAAATAATTAATTAACTATGCCATACTTTGTAACCGGAAAAGAATGCGATTGTTTCATAATGCTTTGTAATTAGGAGAAGGCTAATGATTCTTACTATATTGGAATGACAAATGATTAATTAACAATGCTATACTTTGTAACTGGAAAAGAATGTGATTATTTAATAATGCTTTGTAACTAGGAAAAGAAGGCTACTGATTCTATGTAAAACAATTAATGAACATTTTTCTGTAATACTACATACTTGGTACAGAAATGTTCAATAACTGGGCTATGAATGCCACAAACTACTAATGAAGACTGTAATTGTCAATATTATGTGACTTAATGTCCTTCACCTCATGAGCTAACTACCCTGAATTACTGCGATGTCCATTTGTCCTGTCCATCCTCATGATCATGGAGCACTATATTTGGTTTTGCACTAATTCTACGTTGGTGTGCCTTGTAAGAGCGTGGTGTTGACACGACATGCTGTCCACCACCGTGAGCGATGAAGACGTTATTATGGTCCCACTGTTTGGTGTACCTAATGTACTGCCAAAATGAAAACATGGAATATTACTACGACAGTTCAGTGTCTTGGCTACGCTGATAAATTCTGATGGGAAAAGAACTTCAAGTTGTGTCACTTGGTGTTGTACTTCTGTGGAAAGATATGGACTTTCAGAACAGCTGTGTGCAATCTAAAGTGCTACAACCATGATGCAATCCTTCCCTTTCCTATCCTAATTCTTGTCACATAGTGAAAATCAACATTATTTATGTTCATGGGTTATACATTTTTTTTCGATTCGCTGAACTCCAGTGCGAGTACACTTATGTCACTGGTCGACATGATGTTTTGCCATTATGTTTATTTGTTGTGAAAATGCTAAAGACATTTTTTCAGTGCGTGTGCACTTTGGACATGATTTTTTTTGCCATTATGTTTATTTATTGCGAAAATGCTAAAGACATTTTTTTTCGATTTGTTCTGAAGTACAGTATATGTACACTCTTGTCTTTTATATTGTATATACCTTTTTATTTTAATGATATATTCTGAATTACAGTGCATGTGCACTTATGTTAAGTGTTAATATGTTTTCTACTGAACTTCAGTGCCTGTGCACTTTTCTCATTTTTCAATATGATTTGTACTATACTGTATATTCAATACTTCAGTGCGTATGCACTTATGTCATTTCTTACTCATTGTATGTTCTGAACTCCAGTGCATGTGCACTCATGTCACTTGTCATAATATTTTTTGCCAGTCTGTTTATTTGTTCTGAATATGCTAAAGAATTTTTTCAGTGCGTGTGCACTCTGTTATCTGTCAAATAATTTGTATATACATTTTTCTGATTTGCTACTATGTTTTGTACTCACATTTTTGTCTTTGTCTGGTATATTTTGTACTTAGTGCGTGTGCACAACATTTAATTCATGTACTACATCTAAATATTCTGTAAATTGTAGAAGTTTATTAATGAAAGAAAAATTTTGCCGCGCTTGGCAAGTCCAAATGACTCACCATCGCTGCCAAATTTTTGCCCCCCCCAGTGGAGGGTTATGAAACACGTATGTAACGTAGCAGCGATGGCGAGGCATTGCAGCGTCTCTGACCAGAGAGTATGCGCTTGACCGCGCGAGTGTTGCGAGCGGTTCTCAGTCTGTAGCTCTGTTTAGTTGCGTGGAGTACTCAGTCTGTAGTCGTTGCGAGTCTGTAGCTCTGTTCAGCTGAGTGCAGTACGCTAGTAGTCGTCATGCAGAGCGGTCGGTCAGTAGTAGCAGCCCAGTGCGGTTGTGTGATGTAGTCTGTCGGCATTCTGGTCAAGATGCTGAATGAGGTATATTATTAATTAAGGTAATCATCAGATAATGTAAAGTTTGTTTATTGTAATTAATTTTCAACAAGTGCCCCAATAATAATTTTGATTTCAAAGCAGTTTTTACAAAAAAAAAAATTTATTTAATTGAACTAACTATTTCGTTCCACTTCCCATTTCGTTCCACTTCCCTTAAAGAAAAATTTCAGTAAAATCACAAAAAAAAGGAATATTATTATTTGCAATGCAGTTCCTCCAAGCCGTGCGCAAGAATAAGAGCAGAAACTTGACTAGCAGTTACAATGAGGTAAGAAATTAATTCTGATTGTTTTACACAGGGCCAAAGACCGATATTTCGGTTTAATTGAATTTCATTAGCACTGAATTGTTTTTCATTATTTTTGTGGGAGCTTACACCAGAGTCAGATTGCGAATTTCACATTTTTATTGCCTTTGTCAGTATATTTCATTACAGGGAGGTTACGCTTGGCTCCTATTCATTTATTATTTCTGTCTTTAAAATTTCAGTGGAGAGGTTACACTTAGCGCAATGTCCATTAGCATTTCTATATAATATTGTCATTACCTTTAAAATTTTTGTGGGGAGGTTACACTCTGTTCACGTTATATTTGATTCAAAAGACGTGGTCTTCTGAATCCGTCTCTCTCCAGGCATTTGTAAACTCAGGTGATTCACAAGTAGTCTTTTTCCAAGTTTTCGGGGGATCTGTAAAATTGTTTCTTTTGTGAATCTGAGATTTGTTTCGGAAGGAACTTTAGCTATTCTCACTCGATGTTCACCCTTCGTCATCCTGACGATATGATAACTAATATACAGCTGAATTATATTACGTGTCCATTGAATTTAGACTTCGTTGACTCATTAACGCACATCTTTTCGTGGTAGTACCAATTTCAACCAAGGGTATTTGCTTCCATGATAGAATTCGCATGCACTTATATGTAATGGTATGCTTCGTGCTTTTCTTGGATTTGAGCTCAGGGTTGCACTGTACATTCGTCGTGCTCAGAGACAGTGTGGGAAGCTTGTAAGGCTGTTGCAAGAGAGGACGTGCTGTGAAATATTTGTTAAAAAAAATTCTATACGTTACATCGTTTCCGAGTTATTTACCACTGAAGTTAGCCTATGAGATCAGTTGCAAGTGCTAAAATGAAGTAATGCTTAGACATCTGTGAGTCCGTGTATTACCACTGGCTGAAATGCTCATTACCAGTTAAAATGTGCCTTTTTCGGAAGTGATAAATTTAAGCTAGGTGGCTAAAAACTACGTTTGTTCGGTTTGAGGAAACCAAACGGTGAACATTGCCTATGGCAGGCTGCTTGAGTTTACGTGTGCGACTTCCTGATTGGCTAACTTCAACGGGAAACAACTTGGATGCAGTACAACGTATCGAATTTTTTTCTTAACAGTTATTTGCAACCTAAGCTTTGCAGACTGTTTTCCGAATACCTTGTATATGATTTTCAGCAAACAAGATATGGTGAAGCTGATGCAGTCTTCATTTGCTGACACTACCTGAATGCGGACCAATGAACTCACCAGAGAGTCTAATGTTTGTCGGTTATTAGGAAAAACAGGAAGCACTTGATAAATGCATGTCTTCTTATACAAATAGAGCCTGTAAGGTGCAATCTTCAACACTTGGAGGTTGTATTACATGTGTGTAACAGTTTCATGCACGCTTTCAATATTCCCAATCTTTTGTTGCTCTTTAAGTGAGCTGAAAATCTCTTACCGTTAGTGAAAAAGGTCAGATCGCGTTGTCACTGGGTCACATTAACTTTCGTGAATTAAATTTCAGGGCACAAAACGTGTTCATCAGTTTGCACGAACACAGGTAAATTATTCAGCTAGGTGAGCAGCTTAGAATTGGCAGACGTTTCTGCTTGTTACACGACACGTAACATGATCGTCTCAATAAACAACCAATACTCAAGTACGATTTCTAAATGAGAACCCCGCTGTAACTTTCTCCTGTGTAGAGGCACTATCCCTGCCACTTTGTGCGTTTGTGCTGAAATGTTACTAGCTTGCATATCCAAGCAGTGAAAGTTGACATTTTTTTCCATTTTCTTTCATTGTGTTGAAATGCCTACGACGAGCAGTATATACTAGTGCAGAAGTAAGAAACCGGAATTTGGTTGCAATAATTACACGTCTGTTGTTTGAAACTGATAAATAGAATTTTATTCAAAATAATGTTCATTGTATTTATACATTTCTCCTACCTCTCTATCAGGCTGGGAATGCCACGCCAAAAAAACAGTTCTTCTTTTGAAGCGAACCACTCAGCGAGCCATTTTCATATATTTTCGTACGAACTGAAGCGTTGTTCGGCGACAGCCTGTGCCCGTGAGGCAAATAGATGATAATCGGACGGAGCGAAGTCTGTAGAATAATCCGCGTGCCCTGGTATTTCCCATCTGAACCCCTCGATCGTTTCCCTGACCTGGTTTGCTGTGTGTGATTGGGCGTTATTATGGAGAAATTTGACTTTGTGTTGCCTTTTTCCATATTCCGGTCGTTTTAGACGTAATTCTCGATTTAAACCGATAATTTTATGTTGGTAGCGATCAGTGTTAACGGTTTCACCAGGCTTTACGAGCTCATAATAGATGACACCCTTCTGATCCCATCAAACACACAGCTTTGTCTTCTTTCCAAAGCGATTTGGTCTTTCGAGGGATGTCGATGGTTGGGGTTGTCGATGGTTTTCCTGGATTCACCAATGATTTACGACGCTTAGGATTCTCGAAATATATCCATCTTTCGTCACCTGTGACTATTCAATGGAGAAACGACTTTCCTTTGCATCTGGCGCGCAGCATTTCAGAAGTGTTCTTTCGATTTTCTTGCTGTCTTTCAGTCAGTTCACGCGGAACCCATTTTTCCACTTTCTGCTCCTTTCCCATAGCTTTCAACGGAAAAGGTACGACTTTTTGTATCGCATTCAATTGTTCCGCGAGTTCCTGTTGCGTTCGAGTATCATCTTCATCCAGTAAGACTTGCAATTCATCGTCCTCGAACTTTTTGGGTGGTATCCCGCGCTCGTCGTTTCTCACGTCAAAATCACCACTTTTGAAATTTTTTAACCACTTGAAACACTGTGTTTTCCGAATAGCATGTTCGCCGAAAGCTTGGACAAGCATTCGATGCGATCCTGCAGCAGTTTTCTTCAAACGATAACAGAAAATCAATGCCGTCCGCAAATCGTTGTTTGTTTGCACAAAAGTATAAATGTTCACGGGTTTGAAACATATACCGATGTATGGACATCCGTCGTCAGCCGTTACAGGCAGCATATGGAACTGCAGACGCAGTCTGACGTGTCCTACACTGACGACTAATACAATCTATAGGGAGATTCCGGTTATATATATATATATATATATATATATATATATATATATATATATATATATGAACGTCGTGTAAAGTTCTGCCACTGGGCACAAGAGAAATTACGGTACGATGACAGATTTTTTGCATGCGTTCTATTTAACGACGAAGCGTCATTCACCAACAGCGGTAACGTAAACCGGCATAATATGCACTACTGGGCAACGGAAAATCCACGATGTCTGCGACAAGTGGAACATCAGCGACCTTGGCGGGTTAATGTATGGTGCGGCATTATGGGAGGAAGGATAATTGGCCCCCATTTTATCGATGGCAATCTCAATGGTGCTATGTATGCTGATTTCCTACGTAGTGTTCTACCGATGTTACTACAAGATGTTTCACTGCATGACAGAATGGTGATGTACTTCCAACATGATGGATGTCCGGCACATAGCTCGCGTGCGGTTGAAGCTGTATTGAATAGCATATTTCATAACAGGTGAATTGGTCGTCGAAGCACCATACTGTGGCCCGCACGTTCATCGGATCTGACGTCCCTGGATTTCTTTCTGTGGGGAAATTTGAAGGATATTTGATATCGTGATCCACCGACAGCGCCTGACAACATGCGCCAGCGCATTGTCAATGCATGTGCGAACATTACGGAAGGCGAACTACTTGCTGTTGAGAGGAATGTCGTTACACATATTGCCAAATGCATTGAGGTTGATTGATATCATTTTGAGAATTTATTGCATTAATGTGGTATTTACAGGTAACGACGCTGTAACATCATGCTTTCTCAGAAATGATAAGTTCACAAAGGTACATGTATCACATTGGAACAACCGAAATAAAATGTTCAAACGTACATACGTTCTGTAATTTAATTTAAAAATCCTACCTGTTAGCAACTGTTCGTCTAAAATTGTGAGCCATATGTTTGCGCCATCTATCACAAAGCGAAAAAAGTGGTCCAACTAAAACATTCATATTTCCTTACGTACTACACAAATATGTAATAAAAATGGGGGTTCCTATTTTTAAAAAAATAACGCAGTTGATATCCGGTTGACCTATGGCAGCTCCATCTATCGGGCCAACCATAGCGCCATCTGGTTTCCCCCTTGAAGCAAGACAAGTTTCGTTCTTTGTAGTTTTTTCGTTTGACGCTTATTTCGTGAGATATTTGGCCCGTCACAATCAATGGACCACCCTGTATATATATAACAGAAATATCTCGATGCCTAAAGATTGCCCTAAACTCGAGATTAATGACATTAGTACACACTGACTGCTGTCGATGCTCATTTCGGCGTCACGAGCATTAACAACGCCGTGCTCTTTCAGAGACACTGGAAAGACAGTGTGACGTCACAATTATCAGAGATGAGAGGGAAGCGGGTCTAAGTGTTGCAGCGCAGCCCACTCCTCGGGCAAAGAGCAGTCACGGCTGGGGAGAACAGCCCCTCACAGGTATTGACTTCCTGTCAGCAGCCGGCCGGTCTCTTGTCGCGTCAGCCTCCATACCTGCCTCTCGCCCGTCGCAGGCAGGGAGGGAGACAGGTGGCGTCACCTCGGGCGTAACTCAGCCCGGCTGAAAACGCGCCGCTTTCGCGCCAGCGGCAGCTGCTCCCAGGCGCCACAAACAGCCGACAGGCAGAGGCGGCTGAAGCTGTCGATGAAACGCTGCTGGCCTCGTGGGCTGCAGCCACATTTGTTGGGGCTCACGATGGCTAACTAACGAGATGACGTCACCGAATAGAGCACCACTGCACTTGAATGAAACAGCATCTCATCGAAAGTATCTGTACACTTATTAAAGCATATAAATTAGGGATGTGTTCACCCTGCGCCATCATGACGGCTTAAGCCCTGTAGAAGACACTTGCAGTGAGGTGCTGGATATCTGTGGACAAATGGCTCGCCATTCTTCCACAAGAACAGGAAGTAGAGATGATAGTAATGTTGGATTCCGGGGTCGTCTAGAGCGAAGTGACGGTCTAACAATCCCAAAGGTGTTCCATTCGGTTCAGATCAGGAATCTAGTCAGGCCAGTCCATTTCAGAAATGGGCAAACGTCAAATTGCGTTTGCCTTAGAATAATGGCTTTCACCGCAGGTGTTGTCATCACATAACATTTACGGGCTGAAATGCCGTGGTCTGTACATACGACTCTCCCCTGACGTTTCGTCTTCGACTGCGGAGGAGGATCGACAGCAACACAAGGGGAAAGTGTTCTTACCATTCATCAGTAAGGTCACTGATCGCATTGGAAAAATTTAAAGCATGTACGATGTGGAAGCTGTCTTCAGACCCACCACGAAAATAGAAGAATGTTTAAGATCCGCAAAAGATAAACGACATCCTCAAACTACATTAGGCGTCTATAAAATTCCGCGCTGAAGACCTTGCTGTCGTGCGCCCAACAAAAAGCTTCTACTACTACTACTACTACTACTACTAAATTCTGTGCAGTTGTGGAAAGGTCTATATAGGTAAACAAAAATAAGCGTCGACACCCGTCTGGGTGGGCATAAAAGGAACTGCCGCGTCGGACATATTGATAAATCGGCTGTAGCGGAACATGTGATTCAGGAAGGTGATCGTGCAATAAAGTTTAGTGAGACGACCGTCATAGCAAAGACGTCGCATTATTATGCGCGAATGTACAGAGAGGCCATTGAAATTGCCAAACACTGCAATAATTTTAATAGAAAAGATAAAGGCGATAAGCTGGATAAGATATGGATGTGAACATTGCGGCAATAGCGTGACAATCGATTAATTTCAATTGAGAGTTGGCAATATCAAAGATCATAGCACAGCCGACGTCACGTGACTAACAGCGGCGCCCTCTGGATGTCTCATATATACGGCGCTCACGTGTGCTCTCGTCCCAGTTCGCCGATTGTCCTCGGAGGATGCCTTCCGCAGTCGAAGGCGAAACGTCAGGGGAGAGTCTTATGTATGGACCACGGCATCTCAGCCCGGAAGTGTTAAGTGATGTCAGATAGCGTTGCCACGCTGATACAAACGATCATTGCTTTTACGAACTGGTCGTCCCCTGTTGCAGTACACGGTGATGTACAGGGTACAGGGGGCCACACACTAACCACGAAAAATACCTCCATTCCGTATCACCAGTTGCGCTGTACGTACTTCACTGTTGGCTTCGCAAGCAATGTGAGGTAACGTTCTATAGGCATTCGTCACACCCAAACCCTTCTATCTGACAGCTACAGGGTACAGCGTGATTTATCCCTCCCAATCACTCGTTTCCAGTCATCCACTGTCCAGTGCCGTAGCTCATTAATCCACCTCAAGCGTAGTTTGGCTTTAATTATGGAAACATGTGCCTTACGAGGAGTTGCTCCACCAGTGTACCTCGTTATTTAACTCCCTACGCGCCGTCATTGTGCTGGATGGACTTCTGTCAGTATTTTGGAACTCTCAAACGATTCCTTCGCTGATTTCATGCCAGTTTTTACAATCACCCTGCGCAATGCTCGGCGGTCGCTGCTCGTCATTAGATGAGGTTTACCTGGTCTTGGTTTAACTGTCGTTGTTTCTTCACGTTTCCATTTCAAAGTCACATTACCTACAGTCCACACGGCGGCTTTAGGGAGGTTAAAATGTTCTTGATATACATGTTACTCAGGTGACACCCAACGATTAGTCCTCGTTCGAAGTCACTGAATTCCCTGGCGGACCCGACCTGCCCTCACAGCTTCTCTGCTCACAAAACAGCACTCCCCGCCTCGTTTTACGCTGACGCTTCCCCCTCTCGTGACATCTAGTTCTCAATTTCGCTTTATGTAGGTTGTCCGAATAGTTTTGATCAGATAACGTACTGTACTCTGTCTCAGCACCATTTATAAACGTTTCATATCTATCACGCCACGTTCATTGAAAGCCGGCTTAAAGTTGAGTGGGCATTAAAGTTTATACAAAGTCATTTTTTCGTTCGAGCGTGTTAGCGTTTCACGTTTCAGTCAGTCATTTTAACGTTGTGTATTTTCACAGACTTGAGGTAGCGGTTGTTGGACAAAGTTAATATCCTGAGTTAAACTGCTCTCTGTCTGTGATAATGTTCTTTTTGAACTAAATGCTTCGAGAGAACAAGCTGCCTTCTTCAGGTTCAGTGTCTTGTACCGCGGACCGTCGGAACACTGCGCTCCCCCTGCACCGAAGGGCAAACACTGTAAGCTGCGCGGTCACCACGAGCGTTGTCTGTAGGTGGGGAGATACGTGTGGCCTGACTGTCAATGCCTGCACTGAATGTTGGACGGTGTTCTATTTTAATGTGTAACAAATCCACAGTGTGAATATATTTTAACCTGTCAACACGAAAACTTTATAATGATTCGTGGGGCAGTTGTCAAAGAAAGATTGTTACATATGCTACATAGCTCTGTACTTTAATTCGTGTACAGGAGAAGTTTCAATGTTTCGTCGACAGTTGTCGAAGACATGTTGCTGGATACATTTTAATATAATTCCGTTGGTCTGAAAATAAAAACGAGGATATATGCTGTTTAAACCTTTAACTGAACAGCAAGAATAATAAAACAATAAACTGGTAGCCAAGATCGCTAGGTACTAGCTTGCGCTTGTATGTGATGGAGACACTTAACATTTATAATTTCATCTCTCTTGGACTCCTATGTGCTACTTACAACAATTTTGTAGGCCTGTGTCTTATAGGCAATTACTAATATCACCATTGTTTGCCTTGATGTTGTAACCTGTATGTGACCTAAGATCCGATGATGGCGGCTTTAGTTCCGCCGAAACCGGTAATCATGGAATAAAAAGAATTCCTCTGATATTGGCTACCAGCTTATTGTTTTACAAGCACATAGATCTCTCCCACATGAGCACAATGTGCTCCCTACAAAGTAAGAATAATATCAGTTGGCTGAATGCAGTAATTAAAGGTCATTTTTACTAGAATTATTTTCAGTCATCCATCGTATATGCACATTTTTTATCTTTCTCAATACCAAACAAGGCAATTATTTTTCATAAACGGACGTTATGTGACATGATATAATGTTTTTGTTGCTGCTAACTATGAATATGATGATAATGTTCCTATGCACAACAACAACAAAAAATGGTTCAAATGGCTCTGAGCACTATGGGACTTAACTTCTGAGGTCGTCAGTCCCCTAGAACTTAGAACTACTTAAACCTAACTAACCTAAGGACATCACACACATCCATGCCCGAGGCAGGATTCGAACCTGCGACCATAGCGTTATGCACAAAATTTTCCGTGTATGACAGTGACAGACTGAATTAGGAACGTAGAATTGCAATTAAAAATACAGTCCATTAGCTGCTTACAGGCGTTGATAAATATCGACGGGGACAGCTGAAAAGGTTTGCCCCGACCGGGACTCGAACCCAGGATCTCTTGCTTACATGACAGACGCTCTAACAGATTGAGCCATCGAGGACACAGAGCATATGGCACGCTCCACCATGAGACATACATCTCCAACTTACCGTCCACACACTAAATTTGTAGTGCCCCTGCCCACTATACCCATTGTGGCAGTCAGTCTACCGATTCCCGTAAGAGTTTGAGCAGTGTGAGTGCATCTGCACTGAAAAAGATGACTGGCTGCAAGCATTATCTTATATCCATGTTGATATTTATCAACGCCTGTGAGCAACTAATGGTCTGTATTTCATTGTAATTTCATTCTTCAAGAGCTGCAAGATCACCAATGGTATCTGTTCTTTCGGACATGTTCGAAAGAACAAATACCGTATTCATATGAATTAGGTAAAGTTTCTACCCGGTATGATTTTTCACTCTGCAGCAGAGTGTGTGTCGGTTTGAAGCGATGTGACAGATTAAAACTTTGTACTGAAGCGAGACTCGAATCTGGGACCTATACCTTTCGCGGGAGAGTGCTCCACCGACTGGGCTATCCAAGCACGACTCACGACACATCCTCACAGCTGCACTATCCGCCAGTACCTCATTTTGAAAACAGTCCCCTAGGAGGGGAGTTCCGTAAGATACGCATGAGAACTACCGAGAAGACTGGAACGTAAGGGATTTGTTAATGTCGGACTTATAGCTGGGACAGCGGGTCGTTTGTCGTGTTTGGACCTTCAGTCCGATTCATGTACTGCGTGCATATATGTTAACCTTCTGATACGTGAACATGTGCTTATCAGCAACAGACAAGCTGGCTCAAAATTTTGACACTTCACACTACGAATATTTTGAAATAAATAAGAAAATAGACATAAGAGGAACTTAATTACATATAGTTTTCCGCAACAGCTGTACAAATATCAACGAAAGATCGTTGGTGTACGAAACAACCGATCAATGTCATTTAAAACAGTTAACGATTGTCCAGGCAAGATAGAAATGGCGTTTCTACACGTAACTCCGACGTATTATTTAACACATCAGCGATTACATCTACATGCTAATTTCAGAAATTTTACAACCTTTATGACGGGACTGGCTTTCAAAAATAATTAATAGCGACAAGGATAAAAATGCAAGCGAACACAAAATAATTGACGCGAGTTTGAAGTCTTGCATAGGACAGACAGCAATGTTTCATAGCAAAACGTCTGGCATTTTCATTAAGTTAATGGAAGTCCGATACCCCATTACTTAGACGAATTGGTTACAGAAGCAGCTTTGGGTCAATTTCATTCCATCACTCAGTGTCTTTCATATTCACTGTCACATTGGCGTTACTTTCCAGTATTTGTTTGAGTTACATGCGTCTTTATTTTTTGCTTTTAATACGGAAAAAACGTGGTACTGAAGAAAATCTAAAAAAAGCATCAAAACGAACCTACTACGATATGGGACATAAATGAAAAATTAAGAGACATTTTTTCGATGTAAGATGGTGCTACATTGGAACTGGCTTGCAGAATACTTCCTTTCTATATGACACTTTGTTGCTACTGTTCTCCATTTTCAAGTACGTTTTCGTGAATTATATAAGTCACTTCAATGTCGCTTTGTATTTGGTGTCTCTCTTCACATCACTTCAATCGTCGATTAGCGATGGCTAGAGAAAACCTTGGCTTACGGGGAGCTGTTTGACCAAGGTACCCCATTATTTTCAACTCCATACGCTCATTATGCTTGTTGGACTGTTGGTAGCATACTGGAATTCGCGAGTAGTTTCTTATGCAGAATTCAGCCACCCTCCGCAATACTCAGCGGTTGCTCTCCGTCGGCCGGCCGAAGTGGCCGAGCGGTTCTAGGCGATACTGTCTGGAACCGCGCGACCACTACGGTCACAGGTTCGAATCCTGCCTCGGGCATGGATGTGTGTGATGTCCTTAGGTTAGTTAGGTTTAAGTAGTTCTAAGTTCTAGGGCACGGATGATCTGAGAAATTAAGTCCCATAGTGCTCAGAGCCATTTGAACCATTTTGCTCTCCGTCAGTACAAGAGGTCTGCATGGTCTTCTTGGAGTAGCTGTGGTTGTTGCTCCGCTTTCCCACTTCACAGTCACTTCCCTAACAGTCGACCTGAGCAGTTTCAGAAGGGTTGAAATGTCCCCGAAGTCTCTGGTACTCAGGTGCCACCAAATGCCTAGTCCACGTTCAAAGACTCTGAACCGTCTGACCGCCCCATACTGCTATTACCGCTTCATCAGTAACAACACAATACCCCATGCCTCCTCCTATAATGGCGGGTCCGCCTCTCCTGAGTTCCAGTGGTCAAATCGCATTCCATAGAGATGTTCTGACACTTTGGATACGATAGTGTAAATACGAGCTTTAGAACTAGTTACCTGTGTCATAATTCTCACTTCCCTGTCTTCAATCAACCGTCAGTTAAAGTAAGGGACCTCTATTACAACAGGAGCTCATAAACTTCGCGATATGCCCATCCTTTTGCCCTCTCAGCTTATATACACATCGAAAAAAAGGTTTTGCATCACCTCGGTTCCGTGTATTCCGGAACTCGTACAGAAAATTGGAATAGAGATCAACATAAACATTATATCCGCCCTTTTTATTGCTCATGAAAACCACACATTACATGTTGTACCACCATACAGCGAGACCTTCAGAGGTGGTGGTCCAGATTGCTGCCCACATTGGTACCTCTAACACAGCAGCACATTCTCTTCCATTGATGCATGCTTATATTTGTCGTGGCATACTATCCACAAGTTCCTCAAGGCACTGTTGGTCCAGATTGTTCCACTACTCAACGGTGATTCGGCGTAGCTCCCTCAGAGTGATTGGTGGGTCACGTCGTCCATAGACAGCCGTTTTGGCTCTGAGCACTATTGGACTTAAGAGCTGAGGTCATCAGTCCCCTAGAACTTAGAACTACTTAAACCTAACTAACCTAAGGATATCACACACATCCATGCCCCAGGCAGGATTTGAACCTGCGACCGTAGTGATCGCACGGTTCCAGACTGAAGCGCCTAGAACCGCTTGGCCACACCGGCCGGCAGACAGCCGTTTTCAGTCTACCCCAGACATGTTAGATAGGGTTCATGTCTGGAGAACATGCCGGCCACTCTAGTCGAGCGATTTTGTATGTCTATCCCTTTATCAGGACGTCTCTGGGGCGACGGCCGTTTACTATAGTGACAAAAAATAAAAACACCTATAGTCGTTGCCGGCCGGTGTGGCCGTGCGGTTAAAGGCGCTTCAGTCTGAAACCGCGTGACCGCTACGGTCGCAGGTTCGAATCCTGCCTCGGGCTTGGATGTGAGTGATGTCCTTAGGTTAGTTAGGTTTAAGTAGTTCTAAGTTCTAGGGGACTGATGGCCACAGCAGTTAAGTCCCATAGTGCTCAGAGCCATTTGAACCATTTTTGAACCTATAGTCGTTCTTATGATTTTATTTTATTGAAACTGATAGCGACACAATAAAATAAAATTCTAAGGACGGCTAGTCGAGCGATGTCGTTATCCTGAAGGAAATCATTCACAAGATGTGCACGATGTGGCGCGCTAATTGTCATCCATGAAGACGAATGCCTCGCCAATATGCTGCCGATAGGGTTGCACTATCGGTCAGAGGATGGCATTCACGTGTCGTGCAGCAGTTACGGCGCCTTCCATGACCACCACCCACCCCAAAACAGCAGGGAACCTCCACCTTGCTGCACTTGTTGGAGAGTGTGTCTAAGGCGTTCAGCCTGATCGGGTCGCCTCAAGACACGTCTCCAACGACTGTCTGGTTGAAGGCATACGTGACACTCATCGGTGAACAGAACGGTTAACATAGAGGTAGGTATTAGTGATCATAAAGCTGTGACAGCATCTATGACGACAGGTCCTAAAAGGAATGTTAAGAAATGTAGGAAGATGTATTTGCTCAGCAAGGGTGACAGGATACACATTTCAGAATATTTCTCAGCAGTCAGCACAAATACTTCGTGATAAGGACGAAGATGTGGAGAGCAAATGGAAAAAATTCAAAGGCATCGTTCAATATGCACTAGACAAGTAAGTTCCGACTACGGTTTTAAGGGACGGGAAAGATCCACCATGGTTTAATAGCCGTGTTAGAAAAGCGCTACGTAAAGAAAGAGCACTTCATCTCAGATTAAAGAGAAGTAAAAACCTACCTGACAAACAAACGCTGAATGAAGCGAAAGTGAGCGTAAGGAGAGCAAAGAGAGAAGCGTTCAATGATTTTGAAAGTAAGACGTTGTCAGCCGCATGAGTAAAATCCCTAACAGATTTTGGTCGTATGTAAAATCAGTAAGTGGGTCAAAATCATCTATTCATTCCCTCAGTGACCACACCGGCACCGAAACGGAAGATAACAGAGAGAAGGCCAAAATACTGAATTGGATCTTCGGAAGTTGTTTCACCGCGGAAGATCGTATCACTGTCGCTCCTTTCAATCGTCGTGTGAACGTCGAAATGCCAGATATTGAGATTAACCGGTCGCGCAATTGAAAAGCAGCTACAATCGTTTGGTAGTGGAAAGGAGTTCAAATGGTTCAAATGGCTCTGAGCACTATGGGACTCAACTGCTGAGGTCATTAGTTCCCTAGAACTTAGAACTAGTTAAACCTAACTAACCTAAGGACATCACACACATCCATGGCCGAGGCAGGATTCGAACCTGCGACCGTAGCGGTCTCGCGGTTCCAGACTGCATCGCCAGAACCGCGCGGCCACTTCGGCCGGCCGGAAAGGAGTTAGCACCAGATGAGATACCTATAAGATTCTATAAAGATTATGCCAAAGAACTTGCTCCCCTTGTAGCAGTAATTTATCGTAGATCGCTTGAGCAACGAAAGGTACCTAACGACTGGAAAAAAAAGCGCAGGTCATTCCAGTTTTTAAGAAACGCCATAAGACAGATCTACACTATTATAGACCCATATCGTTGACGCCAATCTTCTGTAGAATTATGTAACATCTTTTATGCTAAAGAATTATGACGTTCTTGGAAAATGACACTTCCTCTATCAATATCAACATCGATTCCACAAACAGGGATCCTGCGAAACTCAACTCGCTCTGTTCCTCTATGAGATCCACAGCGCAGCGGACAACGGCGCTCAGGTTGATGCCGTGTTCCTTGACTTCAGTAAGGCATTTGACACCGTCCCGCTGTAATGGTACTTGAATTACGTAACCATTACGGCAGCTCACCTCAGCCTCTCGATACCAGCAATATTCTACTGTGTTTCTGTAAAGTAGTTAACATACACTCCTGGAAATGGAAAAAAGAACACATTGACACCGGTGTGTCAGACCCACCATACTTGCTCCGGACACTGCGAGAGGGCTGTGCAAGCAATGATCACACGCACGGCACAGCGGACACACCAGGAACCGCGGTGTTGGCCGTCGAATGGCGCTAGCTGCGCAGCATTTGGGCACCGCCGCCGTCAGTGTCAGCCAGTTTGCCGTGGCATACGGAGCTCCATCGCAGTCTTTAACACTGGTAGCATGCCGCGACACGTGGACGTGAACCGTATGTGCAGTTGACGGACTTTGAGCGAGGGCGTATAGTGGGCATGTGGGAGGTCGGGTGGACGTACCGCCGAATTGCTCAACACGTGGGGCGTGAGGTCTCTACAGTACATCGATGTTGTCGCCAGTGGTCAGCGGAAGGTGCACATGTCCGTCGACCTGGGACCGGACCGCAGCGACGCACGGATGCACGCCAAGACCGTAGGATCCTACGCAGAGCCGTAGGGGACCGCACCGCCACTTCCCAGCAAATTAGGGACACTGTTGCTCCTGGGGTATCGGCGAGGACCATTCGCAACCGTCTCCATGAAGCTGGGCTACGGTCCCGCACACCGTTAGGCCGTCTTCCGCTCACGCCCCAACATCGTGCAGCCCGCCTCCAGTGGTGTCGCGACAGGCGTGAATGGAGGGACGAATGGAGACGTGTCGTCTTCAGCGATGAGAGTCGCTTCTGCCTTGGTGCCAATGATGGTCGTATGCGTGTTTGGCGCCGTGCAGGTGAGCGCCACAATCAGGACTGCATACGACCGAGGCACACAGGGCCAACACCCGGCATCATGGTGTGGGGAGCGATCTCCTACACTGGCCGTACACCACTGGTGATCGTCGAGGGGACACTGAATAGTGCACGGTACATCCAAACCGTCATCGAACCCATCGTTCTACCATTCCTAGACCGGCAAGGGAACTTGCTGTTCCAACAGGACAATGCACGTCCGCATGTATCCCGTGCCACCCAACGTGCTCTAGAAGGTGTAAGTCAACTACCCTGGCCAGCAAGATCTCCGGATCTGTCCCCCATTGAGCATGTTTGGGACTGGATGAAGCGTCGTCTCACGCGGTCTGCACGTCCAGCACGAACGCTGGTCCAACTGAGGCGCCAGGTGGAAATGGCATGGCAAGCCGTTCCACAGGACTACATCCAGCATCTCTACGATCGTCTCCATGGGAGAATAGCAGCCTGCATTGCTGCGAAAGGTGGATATACACTGTACTAGTGCCGACATTGTGCATGCTCTGTTGCATGTGTCTATGTGCCTGTGGTTCTGTCAGTGTGATCATGTGATGTATCTGACCCCAGGAATGTGTCAATAAAGTTTCCCCTTCCTGGGACAATGAATTCACGGTGTTCTTATTTCAATTTCCAGGAGTGTATTTATGAGACAACATTCAGATTTGATTTCATTAATGTAGAGGTACTTTGATACATCGATATGCTTGTATTGCAATGATATTATTCTTATGTGTATTCTTTCTTTTGTCACTATGATCTTCGACGTACTTGTAACTCTGATTTTTGGGCGCGTAAGCAGTTAGTAGAAAGTCAAGTCTTCGACGTCATGTTGAAAAGACGCAAATTGTAGTCAGTTTATAAAATATGAACTTTAACATTGAGGAAGATGTTTTCAAGTATGTTTTGTATTGTGAAGTATATGTTTTGCAATGACTTGCGTGATATTGCAACAAAAGCAATAAAAAAGATGTGTAACTTAAATTCGGAGAGCTGATTACTTTTTTACATCACCATTGTGCTAACTTTCCAAGGTTTAATCTTCAAGAATTGTTTGTGAAACACATCTATAAAACTTTTGAATATTGCAGAATAACACCTAGGCCTCTTTGCATCCGAGCTTGGATTCATCACCACCTAGATTTTCGACGATTGAGCCATGAGTTCACAACGAGACCAGCGTGGGAAACACGAAAAGATGAGTGCCTAGTTTATCCATTACTTCATGAAATGACTTTATTAACTGAGCTCTAATGACACCTGCCACATAATATAACTTGGTTGTTGCCCGAAACTGTAGTATTTAGCAACGTGAGCAACATTACAAATCATAATTAATTTTTGACTTTTGTTGTGGTAGGGTTGTTAGACCGCATTGCTTAAGGACTATCTGAGCAGCCACGCTATTAGATTAAATACTTTATTGCAAATACAACTCAACACGTCGCTCTTAACGGAAGTAAATCAATAGATGTAAAGGTAATACCCGGAGCACCACAAGGAAGTGTGACAGGACCGCTGCTGTTCACAGTATACAGGGTGAGTCACCTAACGTTACCGCTGGATATATTTCGTAAACCACATCAAATATTGACGAACCGATTCCACAGACCGAACGTGAGGAGAGGGGCTAGTGTAATTGTTTAATACAAACCATAAAAAAATACACGGAAGTATGTTTTTTTAACACAAACCTACGTTTTCTAAATGGAACCACGTTAGTTTTCTTAGCACATCTGAACATATAAACAAATACGTAATCAGTGCCGTTTGCTGCATTGTAAAATGTTAATTAAATCCGGAGATATTGTAACCTAAAGTTGACGCTTGAAACCTCCGACGTTCAGTTGCGTGTTGTAACAAACACGGGCCACGGTCGGCGAGTAGCATCTGCAGGGACATGTTTACGATGACGACCGTGTTTACGAGTGTGGCTGTAGTGCACTGTTGTGGTTTGGTCTAGCTGTCGCAGTGCCCGCATGTAGTGCTTGCTGCTATTGTTATTCTGCATTCGTCTCCGCAAGCAGACCAACTGTAGTACACCGTGTTACCAGACGTCTGTGATAGTGTAGTGTTGTACGAACTGTGACCATGGTGTATTCGAACTCTAAAAAGGCGGAGATGATACTCATCTAAGGCGAGTGTCGACGAAATGCAGCTGAAGCCTGCAGGGTGTATGCAGAACGGTACCCGGACAGAGAGCATCCTACGTGCCGCAAATTGCAAAACATCTACCGCCAACTGTATGCAACAGGTATGGTCGTAGCACGCAAACGGGTCCGTAACAGGCCCGTCACAGGAGAAGCGGGTGCAGTTGGTGTGTTAGCTGCTGTTGCCATGAACCCAGACATGAGTACACGGGACATTGCGAGAGCCGGTGGACTGAGTCAAAGTAGTGTCATGCGCATACTGCATCGTCACCGCTTTCACCCGTTTCATGTGTCGCTACATCTGCAATTACATGGTGATGACTTTAATCATCGAGTGCAATTCCGTCAATGGGCATTAACAGAGAATGCGTTGCAGTTCTACCTGTTTACCGATGAAGCGGGTTTCACAAACCACGGAACATGCATTACTGGTCCATGGACAATCCTCGCTGGCTCAAACAGATAGAACAACAGCGACCGTGGACTGTAAATGTATGATGAGGAATCATTGGCGACCACCACATTGGTCCTCACTTCATTGCAGGGGCCCAAACAGCTGCAACATACAACCCGTTTCTACAGAATGATCTGCCAATGTTGCTCGAAAATGTCCCACTGGAAACGCGTCGACGTATGTGGTATCAGCATGATGGTGCACCTGCACATTCTGCAATTAACACTAGGCTGACCCTTGGCAGGATGTTCGACGGGCGTTTCATAGGACGTGGAGGACGCATAAATTGGCCAGCCCGTTCTCCTGATCTTACACCTCTGGACTTCTTTCTGTGGGGTACGTTAAAGGAGAATGTGTACCGTGATGTGCCTACAACCCCAGAGGATATGAAACAATGTATTGTGGCAGCCTGCGGCGACATTACACCAGATGTGCTGCGACGTGTACGACATTCATTACGCCAGAGAGTGCAATTGTGTGCAGCAAATGATGGCCACCACATTGAACATCTATTGGCCTGACATGTCGGGACACACTCTATTCCACTCCGTAATTGAAAACGGAAACCACGTGTGTACGTGTACCTCACCTCTCATAGTAATGTACATGTGCGTCAGTTAAAAAGGCCAATAAAATGGTGTTAGCATGTGGACGTAATGTGCTGTTCCAGTCTCTTCTGTACCTAAGGTCCATCACAGTTCCCTTTGGATCCCTACGCAATTCGGTGCTCTCCGATACACACGATCGAACAGCGGAAGTGTTACTCAAGCGTCAACTTTAGGTTACAATACCTCCGAATGTAATTAACATTTTACAATGCAACAAACGGCACTGATTACGTATTTGTATATATATTCATATGTGCTAAGAAAACTAACGGGGTTCGATTTAAAAAAACGTAGGTTTGTGTTAAAAAACATACTTCCGTGCATTTTTATATGGTTTGTATTAACCAGTTACACTAGCCCCTCTCCTAACGTCCGGTCTGTGGAATCGATTCGTCAGTATTTGATGTGGTTTACGAAATATATCCAGCGGTAATGTTAGGTGACTCACCCTGTATATAAATGATCTAGTAGATAGCGTCAGATTCTCTTTAAGGCCATTCGCAGGTGATGCAGTTGTTTATGCCAAAGTAGAAGCGTCAGAAGATAATAGGAATTTGCAGAACGACCTGCAGAGAATTGGTGAATAGTGCAGACTGGCAATTGACCCAGAACGTAAATAAATGTAACGTATTGCGCATACACAAGAAAATAAATCCACTACTGTACAGCTACACTACTGAGGACAAACAGCTGGAGACAGCATCTGCCGTAAAATATCTAGGCCTAATTATCCAGAGTAACCTTAAGTGGAATGACCATATAAAACAGATAGTGTGGAAAGCTGACACAAGACTCAGATTCCTCGGAAGAATCGTAAGGAAATGTAACTCATCCACGAAAGAAGTGGCTTATAAGGCTCTTGTTCACCCGATTCTCGAGTATTGTTCATGTATCTGGGATCCATATCAGGTAGGGATGATAGAGCATATTGAGTAGATTCAACGAAGTGCGGTGCCTTTCTTCACGGGATCGTTTAGCTGGCGAGAGGGCGTTACGGGGATGCTAAACAAACCCCACTGGCAGAAGTTACAAGAGAGGTGTCGTGCATCATAGGAGATCTACTATTGAAATTTCAGGACAGCATTTTTCAGGAGGAGAAAATTCGAAAAATTGGAGCCAATATAGAGGCTAGCCAACAATCATTCTTCCCACGCACTACTCGCGATGGAACAGGGTTGGAGGGATCAGGTAGTGGAACCGAAGGTACTCTGCGCCACACACCATTAGGTGGCTTGCGGAGTATGATGTAGATGTACTGTCACGTTATAGCAGTTCACCTCACACACACACACACACACACACACACACATACACACACACACACGTACACACACAGGGTGTTAGTTTAGTGGTATAAGTGCAGATATAGCCTCGTGCATGGATGTGTGTGATGTCCTTAGGTTAGTTAGGTTTAAGTAGTTCTAAGTTCTAGGGGACTGATGACCACAGATATTAAGTCCCATAGTGCTCAGAGCCATTTGAACCATTTTTGAAGTGCAGATATAGTGTGTGCTTAAAAACGTTACATTACTGTTTACTTCATTTGCTCACGGACCGTGCTTTCGAACGTCATCATCGATCGCGCCAAGTTCAGCATGCTGCTGAATGCTCGGAAACATCCGACTTGTACATACAGTACCCGTGCCTGCAAGTGATATACGCGATCGCAGCAGGCTACAACGGCACTGTTGGCTATAACTAGCTCGTAGATCGAACTGTTTACGAAATGGACGGGCGTTAAAGTCCTGTGTTGGCTCTATTAACACTTTGCCGTCCGCACGTCTCGTACACAAACTTATTCGCTTGGCGTCGGCAGCGCTAATTCGGATTACTTGGCTTGTCGCCGGCCACTTGTCACCTTTCCGTTGATGCGCGCTTTAATTTTTGCGGAAATCCTCTATTTTGCCGTATCTTTCCACAAACCCGAATTTTCTTTTCAAGTAACTTCTCTACAAATTCTACACTGTTGTTATAATTATCAATGCAAAGGTAATGCCACTTTCCATAAGAAGGTGTCAGTAGTTCCATCACTGTTTTTGCTAAAGGCTTTCCAGCCCCGGAATATATCTTTGATGAGGAAATGTATCCCGTACTCGAATCACACAGCATCCGCATGAGTATGCCGCATTTCGTAATTTTCAACGGATTGTAAACTTTAAAATTTAACCGTCCACGCCGCGGTATCATTCCTTCATCAACTGAGATGTTTTGACTTAGATTAAACGTTTCTTTAAACTTTTTGCAAAACTAATCAAATACGAATTGCACTTTGACAAGCCGGACGGCATTATCTGGTCTATTGTTGCTGTCGGAAAAATCTAAAAATGATAATATTTGTCTGAATCGGTTACGGCACATCGTTTTGCAAAATATCGGTATGTATATCAACGGATTCGTTGACCAATAATCATCGATCCTTGCTTTTCTTTACAATTCCATAAGGATAGCAAGCCCAAACCATTTTCTAAGTTCGGGTCCCGTAACGTCGACAAATTTGGCATTTTTTAAACCCAGTTTACATCTATTGCAATTTCGACTGTAGTACTTGTTGGTTTCGATGCTAATATATTCAAATAGATCGTTCCCAGTATATAACTCTACGATATCCTCGACGTTCTCTGTATCTTTGGAAAAAATGTTTGGATCCGGGGATCCTTCAAATTTATTATTGGTTCTCGGTAAATCAAAGTCTGACCACTGTGCACTGTCTTCTTCGTCTGATTCAGCCGAATCAGTTGGCAACCGTAGCGTACGCCGACTCTTCTTGAACGTATTTCACTATCTTCCTACGATTCTGCTTCACTTTCATATTTTTGGCATCCAATGTCTTCTTCCCAATCGGCAAAGTCGTCCGTAACGTCAGACAAGACGTCCGCGCACTCATCGTAAATAATCCTATTGTCTGAACCTTCCTGGCAGATTAAAACTGTGTGCCGGACCGAGACTCGAACTCGGCACCTTTACCCTTGGCGGGCAAGTGCTCTACAAAATGAGCTACCCAAGCGCGACTCACACCCAGTCCTCACAGCTTTACTTCCGCCAGTACTTCGTCTCCTACCTTCCAAACTTTACAGAAGCTCTCCTGCGAACCATGCAGGACTAGCACTCCTGAAAGAAAGGATGTTGCGGAGACACGGCTTAGCCACAGCTTAGGGGATGTTTCCAGAATGAGATTTTCACTCTGCAGCGGAGTGTGCGCTGATATGAAACTTCCTGGCAGATGAAAACTGTGTGCCGGACCGAGGCTCGACCTCGGGACATTTGCATTTCGAGTCTAGATCCAGCACACAGTTTTAATTTGCCAGGAAGTTTCATATCAACGCACACTCCGCTGCAGAGTGAAAATCTCATTCTGGAAATCGTGTTGTCTCTTTCGTCCTCCATGATATAGGGCACAAGTACTCAGAAAAACAAAAAACTTGTTGACATGTGTTTTTTGTTGTTACCTAAACAAAACACGAACAGAACGCAAAATATACTAAAGTGCTTTCACCGCGATACTATGCTCACGACACCATTCTGGTGTCGCCGGATACTGAGCGATACTATGCACACGACACCACTGTGGTGCCGCCGTCCGTTGACAACTATTTGCGCACGATACGACTGTGGTGTCGCTGGACGGCATAGTGTTAAAAGGGCTATTTCCTCCCCTGTCGTTATGTTAGTTATGTTGTTCTGTCTGCGGTAGACATAAATAAAAATTTAAATATCCATGAACATAGTATAAGGCAAAAAGAAAAGTACTGTGTCCTGTCAACGAGGACGTCGGCTTACAAAAGTTCCACTGCAAATAGTGCAATGCCAAGATAAATACAGTTTCATCATTCTCACTCCCTAGTAAACACGAAAGTCATCCTTACTTGATCAATGTTCCTATTCAGCAGGAGAATCTTTACAACATACGAAACCCAAAACCTGAAACAAGAAAGTACAAAACATACTACTGCAAGTAGTGCAAGCTGTCTTGTATATAAAGGCAACTGAACAAACTCACTCCTCAGAAAGAGTCCACTTATATTTACATTACATCCAGTATTACAGGATATTCCCCTTATTACCATAATAAGAAACCGTCAGAACCAATCAGAAAACGTGAAAGCTAGTAAAAAAAAAACTATTCAAATCCACTGGGACCCGCATCTGCAACACATCACGTCACACATTACTGATCTGCGTTTCTACTCTTTACGCTACACCGAACACAAATATTTACGACCATTCTTTACATATTTCCGTCTCCTGAAGACTTTAGTCTTGTATATGTTGTCAAATGACATTTAATTGTAACAAATTGTACCAAGAATAATGCATTTTTGAAAGATGCTCAACATCGCGTTGCTTTAAAACGGCATAATTTCTTAATATGCAAGTGCATTAAGGAGAGGTTTACAATCTTTCGATAAAAAAAAATCGATTTTTTTTTAAATTGCATTTTTGGATCCATAAAAGTGTTTCGAATCCACCCCTGGAACGGAACGGAAATGTTTGTTATTCGCGGTTGAACAAAAAAATGCACCTGCCTGAAACCGGCCTTTTTCACGCACCAGTTTTTTTCGGGAATTTCGACTTTGTAGCCGCGAAAAATTATTCTATGTGCTTGCTCATGACTAAAACTGATTACGACGTACTGCGGCTTGGCAATCCGACGGAATTCCAGTTCGGTGGAACAGATGAAGAAGGCAATTTGGGCAAAGTATTTCCACAAGTGTTCGACGGATGACCACCCACAACACCAAAATTGACAGGCTGGGGAAACTAGTTGGTGCAAGTGGCGCATTGCACAGGCTACCGGACATCTGGACGAATATCAACACGACCAGTTGCTCTCCAAAGAAGTTCAAAAAGGGATTCTTCCGATCTACGAGGCCCTTTCAGTGAGCAGTTTCAACGAAGGGTATTCAGGAATTTTGAAGACCGTGACAACGATGGACGTCACCCCGGTACTCTATTCGATGCAGTTTGCCAAGCATTCGAACGACCACCGTATTCAAGCGGCCGAAAACCGCTTGCCACCGGCCGTACGAGCGGCTGTGGAGCAGCGCAGGATGGCCCAGATCGAGCAGAACGCCCTCTATGACGAAGAGGAGGGACTAATTCATGGATCCGGGATAGCAGACTGAAAGTAAGTTGCATAATATTGTATTTATATGCAGTCAAAACTTCTAAAGCGTTTTTCTCGAAATGACCTCTTTTTATCGCGTGGTATGGTAACTTCAAATCTACTTAACCGATTGGCATGATTCTTTGTTTCCGACGATGTTAACTAAATTGTCTAGGAGTTGTACCACTTTTATTCCGATCCATCAACTACAAATATTTTACTTGGCCGACGAAGTCGAAAAATCGATGAAAAAAACCCTATTTTGTTTCAAATGACCGCCATTTTGTTTCCTATGCTTCAAATAACTTAAGCGAGGCACAACTCCCAAAGAATCTTATATACTTCGCTATCGTCAACACAATTTTGATTTCAGACGACCCAGCTGACCTGTGACTAACCGCGCGTGGAGGTCTACATCGAAATTTTGTTTCGTTCCGACGGCACTTCCGCCTTTGCTCTTCGTTATTTCCGGTCGAAAAAATTCCAGTTTGTAGAGGAAATATTAATAAACATTTTGGCCAAATTTGACACTCATATCTGTAATACATCCCAAGAAAACAATTATCAAAGAACATGCTTTTTTCGGGACAAAGATAGTAAACCTCCCCTTAACTCTTTAACAACCAATATGATTTTCCCCGTCATTTTATTAAGGCAAATAGTACAATTAACGAAGGGTTTTCGAGAGATCCGCAAGTTTCTGGTACTTAGAAACCGCATGTATACACATGGGCTTCAACTGAAAGCCAAAATGGCGGCCCGAGACTTTGTAATGAAGAGAGATGCTGTGACGTACGTGGCGTTCTTCCATCTCATTGGTCTACATTCAAACACACCACCAGAATATTTTACATGCGAGATACTACCCTGCACGTTCAAAAAGCCTCCCCAACGTGCTTTTTCTCCTTGATGACACGGTCACTACCGAACGTTACGTGAAGGTTTTGGAAGATGATTTCATCCTCATTATCCAAGGTGACCCTGATTTCGGCCACATTTGGTTCATGCAAGATAAAGCACAACCCCATCAAACAGGAGAGTGTCCTGGAGGAGCACCTTAGCACCGCATTCTGGCTCTGGGGTGCCCAGAGGCCACTAGCATGGGCCACGATTGGCCGCATTATTATCCGCATCTGAACATACGCGACTCCTTTTTGTGGGGCTATATTAAAGACAAGGTGTACAGCAGTACCCCAAAATCATCGCTGAGCTGAAAACAGCCATTCTGGAAGCCATAGACAGCATCCATGTTCCGACACTTCAGCGCGTCATGCAGGATTTCGCTATTCGTCTGCGCCACATAGTCGCCTATGAAGGCAGGCATATCGAGATGTTGTAACCTAAATTCGAATATATGTAGTGACTTTTACATAGCGAATAAAGTAGTTTGTAATTAATTGTCACCCTGTATAATATTACTCAGTAAATGTGTAAGTTGAATTTCCCTGGAAAAAAATGATTCTTTGTCTCATTGGCGAAGTAAAATGTACAGAATAAACTAGTTAATTCATTTTTAAAATATATTAAGAGCAAATGAAGTTTACCTAACACCCTTCAGTGATCCTCGGGTATAAGTTTATTACATGTTCGATCCGACATATCTACATATTTGAGTCCGATTGCTTAAATTGATTGTTATTATTATCATTATTATTATTATTATTATTATCATTACTTGAAAAATTCTATGTGAATTACGAAATTATATGAGGATGTGTCACACAAAGGCGAATTTACCCATAATTTAAAACAAATGAGATACGAAATTGATATGTACATATAGGATAAGCCGAGTTGTAAATACATCACGCAATTTACTGCGGACTCGAACTTGTCTCATGACCCAAACCCGGAAAAATTAGTGGTTCAGAGCAAACAAAAAAACTGTGAACATATGCAGTTGATGCAAAGAAGAACTAGCCCATTGAGTCCAGTGGGCGACGTTGATTCAAATTTTGCAGTTTTCATTCTAGTCACCGCCAGACGTTCTCGAGCACAGCAGTTGCGAGCATCAGTTTGTGCTTCTGTTCACCTTGTACAAGCACTACATACTACTAATATTAATAATTATTATAACTTCAGTGTCGTTGTGAGGCAATAAAATGCGCGAATAACTAATATCTACACTAGTGGCCATTAAAATTGCTACACCACGAAGATGACGTGCTACAGACGTGAAATTTAACCGACAGGAAGAAGATGCTGTGATATGCAACTGATTAGCTTTTCAGAGCATTCACACAAGGTCGGCGCCGGTGGCGACACCTACAACGTGCTGACATGAGGAAAGTTTCCAACCGATTTATCATACACAAACAGCAGTTGACCGGCGTTGCCTGGTGAAACGTTGTTGTGATGCCTCGTGTAAGGAGGAGAAATGCGTACCATCACGTTTCCGACTTTGATAAAGGTCAGATTGCAGCCTATCGCCATTACGGTTTATCGTATCGCGACATTGCTGCTGGCGTTGGTCGAGATCCAATGACTGTTAGCAGAATATGAAATCTGTGGGTTCAGGAGGGTAATACGGAACGCCGTGCTGGATCCCAACGGCCTCGTATCACTAGCAGTCGAGATGACGGGCATCTTATCCGTATGGCTGTAAAGGATCGTGCAGCCACGTTTCGATCCCTGAATCAACAGATGGGGACATTTGCAAGGCAACCACCATCTTCACGAACAGTTCGACGACGATTGTAGCAGCATGGACAATCAGCCGGAGACCATGGCTGCGGTTTCTCTTGACGCTGCACCACAGACAAGAGCGTCTGCGATGGTGTATTCAACGACGAACCTGGGTGCAAGAATGGCAAAACGTTATTTTTTCGGATCAATCCAGGTTCTGTTTACAGCATCATGATGGTCGCATCCATGTTTGGCGACATCGCGGTGAACGCACATTCGAAGCGTGTATTCGTCATCGCCATACTGGCGTATCACCCGGAGTGATGGTATGGGGTGCCATTGGTTACAGGTCTCGGTCACCTCTTGTTCGCATTGACGGCACTTTGAACAGTGGACGTTACATTTCAGATGTGTTACCACCCGTGGCTCTACCCTTCATTCGATCCCTGCGAAACCCTACATTTCAGCAGTATAGTGCACGACCGCATGTTGCAGGTCCTGTACGGGCCTTTCTGGATACAGAAAATGTTCGACTGCTGCCCTGGCCAGCACATTCTCCAGGTCTCTCACAAATTGAAAACGTCTTGTCAATGGCGGCCGAGCAACTGGCTCGTCACAATTCGCCAGTCACTACTCTTGATGAACAGTGGTATCGTGTTGAAGTTGCATGGGCAACTGTACCTGTACACGCCATGTTTGACTCAATGCCCAGGCGTATCATGGCCGTTATTACGGCCAGAGGTGGTTTTTCTGTGCACTGATTTCTCAGGATCTACGCACCCAAATTGCGTGAAAATGTAATCACATGTCAGTTCTAGTATAATATATTTGTCCAATGAATATCCGTTTATCATCTGCATTTCTTCTTGGTGTAGTAATTTTAATGGCCAGTAGTGTATTATGTACCGAGTCATATGAAAACTCAATGGTAACCCATTAGCGTTGTACCATCTGTTGATGTTTCTAAAATATTTTGTTTCTTTATGGTGGAAACGGATTTCCTGAACGAGAGTGCAATCATTTCGGATAATTTGCGGATAATGTCATGTACATCGCTTAATATATGTCTTCTGTTTACAACTTCGTTTCGGCTACTGCCGTTGAGAGATAAAGACTTAATAGCTGTAAAATAATGTTCAGTGCCAGTAACAATAAAAACTATGCCTCAGCTGGACGTGATGGGGCGAAGATCCCGCTCAGGGATGGATTCTATTGGTAAAGACACTGAAAGTGGTTTTGCAGCTACTAAATATTTGTCTCACGATGGGCAGTAGCAGAAATATTATTATCAATGAAGATATGTAGTTATCAATGTAGACGGTTTTGTCACAAAATATTATCTCTCTTTCCAGGAAGAGGACTGGCTCAAAGTTTTATTTCTGTACTTGTATGTTCTCTAGTATTGCAAAATTCGTATGTTTTGACAATGAAGAATGTTTCCTGTGGTCCATCCTCTGATAAGTTCGGCGACGACGGCACGTTAATCTTTTTCCTTCCTTCCTCTCATTCACACGTACCAAACGTACTGTCTTCTGCAATTTCTGCAGTAGAAAAATGGGTCTCGCAGGGCGAGGTGAAAAATGCCTGCAGCAGACAACGTTCCCGTGGTGTTGCAGAGTTCAAGACCCGATGTGCAGCCCCGTCCGCCGAGGGACGCATTTGGACGCAGCCCCTGAGACGCGTTGTCACATTGACCTCGGACGGACCAAGCTACGCAGTATGACCTCTGCTCTGCTGCGTCGCATGCGCGTACCAGAAGAGACTGACATCAGCCCATGTCAGGCATGAATCAAAAAGTGTGTGACCTTAACAGGTAGAATGTCACTTTCAGCAAATAACTCTATTCATCGCACTTCGTACGAAGTATTTCTGAAAGATTCCTCTGATATCACACTGTATCCTCTACACGAATGTAGATAACACTCGGAGTGATTTTTCACTTTCGCATCGAGTCTGAGAGTTTACCGTAGTGCCAGTAATAATTTGTCTGTTTGCGAGGCGTATTAGGAAAGTAAGGTAGGCGCGAAATGAAAACCACTGTGAAAATCCGCTGGAACTTTGCTCAGATGTGTTGGGCAGAGTTTTTAGTGTGCCTGTCGATAGCGTCACGTCGCTCTTTTCAGTTCAAAGCGCAAAGTGACAATGTAGCAATGCCTAAAACAACAGTGTCTCCCGCCAAGTGTGTAGATCTGCTGAGAGATTTCGCCTGCAGCTATGCAGCCGACATACCATAAATGTCATGCGTTTCTTTCTTCAAGATAATTTTCAGTCGCATTCTGCAGAGGCAATGAAGACGCTCCTGCAGCGTTTTCGTTGGGAAGTGTTTGATCACTCACAGTACAACTCTTAATTGGTTCTCTACGTTGTTCATCTCTGCTTACACGAACCGCTGGCTACGAAGACGACATTTTGGTATAAACAACGAAAGGCACAAAAGCGTAGAGAATTGGTATAAAATACAGGAGGCTGCTTTCTGTGACGAGGGTACCGGAAAGTTTGTACGACGCCAAGACAAATGTGTAAGTCGGAGCGGCGACTATTTCGATAGGTAGCTGCAATGTGTGGCTAACTGTTGCGAGCAAAAGAATTTTTGATTTGCAAGGTGATTTTCACTTCGTGGCCGACTGGATCTTACTTTCCGAACAGAGGTCCTTATGGAGAGCTGTCTCTCTCTCTCTTTTGCTAATTCATTACTCAAGATGCGTTGAGTGGAGTTTTGCTCTCTATTTAACAGATGCATTCCGGGCGGGAAGGAGCGCCTGGTCCCCAGCACGAATCCGCCCGGCGGATTTGTGTCGCGGTCCGGTGAACCGGCCATTCTGTGGATGGCTTTTAGGCGGTTTTCCATCTGCCTCGGCGCATGCGGCTTGGTTCCCCTTATTCCGCCTCAGTTACAGTATGTCGTCGATTGCTGCGCAAACAGGATCTCCACGTACGCTTACACTGCCATTACTCTACCACGCAAACATAGGGGTTACACTGGTCTGGTGTGAGACGTTCCCTGGCGGGTCCACCGGGGGCCGAACCGCACAATAACCGTGTGTTCAGTGTGGGGCGGCGGAGGGGTACAGTAGACTGCGGTAGTTGTCGTGGGGTTGTGGACCACTGCGGCTGCGGCTGCGGCGGGGACGGAGCCTCTCTGTCGTTTCTAGGTCCCCGGTTACCATACAATACAATACAATAACAGATGAAATCCAGAGAAAACTGTGAGACGTGATTCTCGCCACAACAATGAATCGGACGCATTTAGAAGCTCTCATAAATTTTACGCATTAACCATCGCTATTCTGTACGTAATCGCGCCCTACTGTGGGATTTTCATTGCTGAGGATGCAGCGGTTTCCGCTGCCTCGCGTATCCGTCTGCAGTAACGCAATACCGGTAGGCAGCTCTCCCAAGCGGCCAGACCCGAGAGGACGCCACACGGAGGATAAGTGAATTACCTGCGCCGAAGGAAGACGGGCCCTAAGGGGTACTAATCTCTATAGGCAGGTATCGCTCCCTCTATGCGGGGATTCACTTTCGAGACTAGCCAGCCACCAGCTCCACAACTTCACTCTGTTCCATAATAAACGATACCGGGAATAGAAATTTTATACCATGAACACATTCACCGAATGCTATCAAACTAATAATCCTGTACTTCCAGCCCCACGAAGTATGCTGATTGAAATTCGATAATTATCCTAGTTTAGCTATGGTATTTTCAGCACAATTGAAAGAACCAACAAGACCCTGAAGAGCCAAAGAATCTGGTACACCTGCCTAATATTGAGCAAGGCCCCCACGAACACCCACATGTGCCGCAACACGGTGTGGCATTGACTAGGCTAATGTCTGAAGCAACGTTGGAGGTAAATGACACAGTGTATCCTGCAGGGGGTGGAGATCTCTTCTGAACAGCACTTTGCAAAGGCATCCCAGGTATGCTCAATAATGTTCATGTCTGGGGAGTCTGGTGGCCAGCGGAAGTGTTAGAAGAGTGTTCCTGGAGCCACTTTGTAGCGTTTCTGGAGGTGTGGGGTGTCGCATTGTCCTGCTGGAATTGCCCAAGTCCGTCGGAATGCACAATGGATGTGAACGGATGCAGGCGATCAGACACGATGCTTACGTACGTGTCGCCTGGCAGTCCTACCTAGACGTCTCAGGGGTCTCATATCACTCCAACGGCGCACATCCCACACCCTTACAGAGCCTGCACCAGGTTGAACAGTCCCCTTCTGAAATTCAGGGTCCATGAATTCATGAAGTTGTCTCCATACCCGTACACGTCCATCTGCTCGATACAATTTGAAACGAGACTCGTTCGACCATGTAACATGTTTCCAGCCATCAACAGTCCAATGTCGGTGTTGAAGGGCCCAGACGAGGTGTAAAGCTGTGTGTCGTGCAGCCATCAAGAGTACAAGAATGGGCCTTCGGCTCCGAAAGCCCATATTGATGATGTTTCGTTGAATAGTTCGCACGCAGACACTTGTTGCTGGCTAAGTATTGAAATCTGCAGCAATTTGCGGAATTGTTGCACTTCTGTCACGTTGAACGATTCTCTTCAGTCGTCGTTCGTTCTGCTGTTGCAGGATCTTGTTTTCGGCCGCAGCGATGTCGGAGATTTGATGTTTTACCGGATTGATGATATTCCCAGTACACTCGTGAGATCATCGTATGGGAAAACCCCGACTTCATGGCTACCTCGGAGATGAAGTGTCCCATCGCTCGTGCTCCGGCTATAACACGACGTTCAAATTCACTTAAATCTTGATGACCTGCTATAGTAGCAGCAGCAAACAATTTAACAACATCGCCAGACTTATTGTCTTATATAGGCGTTGCCGACCGTAGTGCCATATTCTTCCCGTTTACATATTTCAGATGTTTCAAATGGCTCTGAGCACTATGGGACTTAACTTCTGAGGTCATCAGTGCCCTAGAACTTAGAACTACTTAAACTTAACTAACCTAAGGACATCACACACATCCATACCCGAGGCAGAACTCGAACCTGCGTCCGTAGCGGCCGCGCGGTTCCAGACTGTAGTGGCTAGAACCACTCGGCCACCCGGCCGGCTTACATACCTGTGTATTTAATACGCATGCCTATACCAGTTTCTTGGTGCTTCGGTGTATTTGTGTGTAGACGCACTGCTGAAAGGTATCAGAACGCAGCGATTCTCCAGACCACACCTCTCGTAATCCTATAAACATTGTGTGCGGAGTTATTATATAAGACGAAAGGAGAGATCTGGTAGTTGTTGAAGCGATGTATAATTCTCCCCAGTATGTTGCAAGAACGCTTAACTGTGACGTCAGTGCTCAACGTGATAAAGTTAGTAATGAGGAAGTGCATGGAGGACGTACGATGTCAACTTGGAAGGACATCCGTCGACAGATGTAGCTTCCGCTATGGAACTGATCTGTTCAAGATGTGTGACATTATTAGCAGGAATTTCTGTAACACAATAAGAAAAAAATAATTCGCGATTGGTATCGATATTTCCCCAACTGATGTTGCTGGGAGATTACAGTATACGTCATTTTGTGTCAGCCGTGTTACAGTTTATCTGGATGAAAAGACAGCCGGTCGGAGTGGCCGAGCGGTTCTAGGCGCTACAGTCTGGAACCGCGAGACCGCTGCGGTCGCAGGTTCGAATCCTGCCTCGGGCATGGATGTGTGTGATGTCCTTAGCTTAGTTAGGTTTAAGTAGTTCTAAGTTCTAGGGGACTGATGACCTCAGAAGTTAAGACCCATAGTGCTCAGAGCCATTTGAACCATTTTTGAAAAGACATTTTATTCTTAACGGTTCCGGAAGTGTTTGATGATAAAAACTTACTGCCTCATACTGTACATTACAAGTTACAGGTGAGTTTCGGACAGGGAATCGAACCCAAATTCCTGCCTTTCACACGCACCGTGCTACCAATCGCAATATCCAAGCACATCACATGGAATGTCTCAAAGAATGAGGTCGCCACTGTTTTCTATTCATTAATTCTATTTACTGAACTGAACGAAGTGATCTACTTTGGAGAAAAGTATGCTTGACTGCTATTCACTTTCATCATTGATATAAGAACTTGCCGCTATTTTGCAGGAAGAATGGTAAAAAATTCTCTTGAAAATCACACAGGACCTGTCTTTATCCATTCCGTGGATACTGAAAGCTGTTTTGAATGACAACTGATTTTCTACATTGTACTAGGGATGGGAATGCGTTGTGTTGGCATATTTTGTCCAGTGTCTGTATTTATTTCCCCTAATTGTACAAGTTCAACAGTGATAACGGGGACCCCAACGACACCGTACGTTTAAGGCTCAAAATAGCAACAAGATCTCACCTAGAGGGAAAATCTTCAAATGAAATTTCGTTTCGAAGTACAATGAAACGTCGATAGACCCACTCCGCTACTGGGCGAATACGGTCTGCCTTAGCTGCAGATAATTACAGAGCTTGCCGTTTTCGCCCTAGTCGTAAAGCGCCGATGTCGTCCGGACCAGCCATTATGACAGAAAGGGTCGAACCGCCACTGCGTGCTACCGGGCTAGCGGAGATGCGTCTTGTTTGCTCGGGTGCACAGTTTCCCCGTAATAGCAGCTATTCTACTTAATGGCCTACCCGCGCTTGTTTTACCACCGCGAGACGCTTTATTGACGGAGAGTGTTTGTTCTGCAGCGCCCATAGGCAGTGCACTCGGAGCGACAGGAAACGACCCGCTTCTTCCAAGGAAGACATTATGCCTACGGTGCAGTTGGCCTGGTGTAGGAAGCGATACCTCGACAGAGGCGTTAGGCGTAGCGCACGTGTCGTATTGCAGTCTTATGGCCGCGCATATCAAACACGTTTCCATAATTCCACACTCATTTTGCAAGTGCTTCGTTGCTCTAAGGGCGAAGTGTATTCACAGGACTCTGTATAAGTCGTAGGCTCCTAATGAACCTGCAGTTGATCACGTACTGACGTCTCCACGGCCATATAAACAGGGTAGCCTCCAAGTATTTTGGCAACATAAGCAAGTAACCTTACTTAAATTCTGTTTTAGGGAATAGGCAGCGGAAGTAGATGAAGGGGAAATATAACTAAGTAAAATCTGGAAGTGCACCGAAACAGCTAACACGAACGAAAGCCTTTGGAGTAGATGACATTCCCTCAGGACTATTGTGAACATTACCAGATTTAGCCATGGATGAACTATTCCACTTGGTATGCGAGATACACAGGGTGGTCCATTGATCGTGACCAGGTCAAATATCTCACGAAATAAGCGTCAAACGAGAAAATTCAAAGAACGAAAGTTGTCTAGCTTGAACGGGGAAACCAGTTGGCGCTATGGTTGGCCCGCTAGACGGCGCTGCCATAGGTCAAACGGATATCAACTGCGTTTTTTAAAATAGGAACCCCCATTTTTATTACATATTCGTGTAGTACGTACATAGATATGAATGTTTTAGTTGGACCACTTTTTTCGCTTTGTGATATATGGCGCTGTAATAGTCACAAGCATATGGCTCACAATTTTAGACGAACAGTTGGTAAAAGATAGGTTTTTTAAATTAAAATATAGGACGTAGGTACGTTTGAACATTTTATTTCAGTTGTTCCAATGCGATACATGTACCTTTGTGAACTTATCATTTCTGATAACGCATGCTGTTACAGCGTGATTACCTGTAAATACCGCATTAATGAAATAAATGCTCAAAATGATGTCCGTCAACCTCAATGCATTTGGCAATACGTGTAACGACGCTCCCCTCAACAGCGAGTAGTTCACCTTCCGTAATGTTCGCTCATGCATTGACAATACGCTGACGCATGTTGTCAGGCGTTGTCGGTGGATCATGATAGCAAATGTCCTTCACCTTTTCCCTCAGAAAGAAGTCCGGGGACGTCAGATCCGGTGAACGTGTGGGCCATGATATGGTGCTTCGACGACCAATCCACCTGTCATGAAATATGCTATTCCATAACGCTTCAACCGCACGCGAGCTATGTGCCGGACATCCATCATGTTGGAAGTACATCGCTATTCTGTCATGTAGTGAAACATCTTGTAGTAACATCGGTAGAACATTACGTAGGAAATCAGCATACATACCACCATTTAGATTTCCATCGATAAAATGGGGGCCAATTATCCTTCCTCCAATAATGCTGCACCATACATTAACCCGCCAAGGTCGCTGATGTTCCACTTGTCGCAGCCATCGTGCATATTATGCAGCCCAGTTGTGCATATTATGCCGGTTTACGTTACCGCTGTTGGTGAATGTCACTTCGTCGCTAATTAGAACTCGTGCAAAAAATCTGTCATCGTACCGTAATTTGTCTTGTGCTAAGTGGAAGAACTGTACACGATGTTCAAAGTAGTGGCCATGCAATTCCTGGTGCATAGAAATATGGTACGGGTGCAATCGATGTTGATGCAGCATTCTCAACACCGACGTTTTTGAGATTCCCGATTCTCGCGCAATTTGTCTGCTACTGATGTGTGGATTAGCCGCGAAAGCAGCTGAAACACCTACTTGGGCATCATCATTTGTTGTAGGTCGTGGTTGACGTATCACGTGTGGCTGAACGCTTCCTGTTTCCTTAAATATCGTAACTATCCGGCGCCGGCGTGTGTGGCCGTGCGGTTATAGGCGCTTCAGTATGGAACCGCGTGACCGCTACGGTCGCAGGTTCGAATCCTGCCTCGGGCATGGATGTGTGTGATGTCCTTAGGTTAGTTAGGTTTAAGTAGTTCTAAGTTCTAGGGGACTGATGACCTCAAATGTTGAGTCCCATAGTGCTCAGAGCCATTTGAACCATTTGAACTATCCGGCGAACGGTCCGGACACTTGGATGATGTCGTCCAGGATACCGAGCGGCATACATAGTACACGCCCGTTGGGCATTTTGATCACAATTGCCATACATGAACACGATGTCGACCTTTTCCTCAATTGGTAAACGGTCAATTTTAACACGGGTAATGTTCCGCAGTGGCGGAATGTTGCGTGATATCACGTACTTATACGTTTGTGACTAATACAGCGCCATCTATCACAAAGAGAAAATAGTCGTCCAACTAAAACATTCATATTTCTTTACGTACTACACGAATATGTAATAAAAGGGGGGTTCCTATTTAAAAAAAACGCAGTTGATATCAGTTTGACCTATGGCAGCGCCGTCTAGCGCGCCAAACATAGCGCCATCTGGTTTCCCCCTTCAAGGTAGACGAGTTTCTTTCTTTGTAGTTTTTTCGTTTGATGCTTATTTCGTGAGATATTTGGTCCGGTCACTATCAATGGACCACCCTGTATATGAGACGGGCAAAATACCATTAGACTTCAGGATGAATGCAACAGTTCCAATTTCAAAGACAGTAGCAACTAAGAAGTGTGAATATTACACAATGAGTGTAGTAGGTCATAGTTGCCAAATACGGTCCCAACTGAGTTACAGAAGAAAGGATAAACTGGTAAAATCTTACCTCGAGTAAAATCGTTTTACGTTATTGGGAAATACACGAAAACTGGAGAGAAAGCTGACCTACAACGTATCTTAGAAGAGGGATTGAAGACAGGCTAACCTACTTTTACAGCGTTTGTGGATTTAAAGCAGAGATGCTCAGACCACGGACCGTATACGCCCCTGTTCCGATGGCGGCCCGCGCCATATCGTTCGTTCTTGCAATTTGGTGGTTTTTTACAGACCTATCATAGTATTCCGAAACAGAGAGTGCTGGCTTTTGTAAAATTTAGTTCTTTTGAGTCCCGTGTATCTGGCATCGGGGTAGGGAAATAGCAAACGGGAATAATAACTTGTCTCCCGGCACGTTATTTTTAATCTTGTGACCCTTACGTAGTCGTTTAAGGGATTTGTGTCCCGAGGTACTGGCAAAGCCGAAGTAGCGGTTTTAAAATCCTGTGGGCGGAAGTTGCTTTTAATTTTTACTGAAACCAGACTGCAGTTATGAGTATCGAAGGGCGCGATAAGAAGACAGTTGATGAAAAGAGAGTGAGGAAGGGTTGTAATCCATTCACGATATTGATTAATCTCTGCACTGAGTAAGCTATTAAGAAACCCTAGAAGAGAAGAAAATTGTAAATTAAGTTAAAAGTTAAGAAGAAATGTGACCTTTGAGGTTTCCCGATGTCAGAGATATCAAAGATAGTGTGTTGAAAAGAATGAAAGATTAAAATCAACAACAGTAAAGGAAAGATAATGGGATTCAGATGAAATAAATAAGGCGTTGTCTATACCAGAACTCTTAGATAAGTTTCGTTATTTGGGCAACAAAATAAGTCTCAATTCAGTAGCCATGTCAATTTGGTAATGAAAGAAATTTAGAAGGGTAAAAGGAGACTAAAGCTTCCCTAAAGTAAGTAGGCTTAAGTAGTTACACAGAGATTAAGAGGCTTTTATTGATAGCCTAGCTTAGAGATCTGCATGTAACTATGGAAACCACAAAACGAAACACGTTTAATGCGTCTACCACCTCACTCCACCAGGACCCGTGGTCACTCCCTCCATTCTTATAAGAAAACGTAGAAAACACTAGGCTGGTATTAAGTCATGATGTGGTAAAGGACTAAAACGTGGCGTCCAATTCTCCTACCCACTGAGCAATCGAGGTACGAAGCACAACTCGCCTTCACAGCCTGGTGCTGACTAGATGGAACGGTGTTCTCGTAAGGCCATATTTCCGGTTTCGAATCTCGGTGACGAGCGCAGTTCTAATCTGCTAAGATGTTTCACACAGCGATACCTCCTCTGTGGAACGAAAGTTTCAGTCTGGTAATAATACGTTATTTTACCGGCAGAGAAGTTTGTTTAGCACGATTCTAGACACATGCTGACAGAAACGGAGAGGTGTGGAATGTACACATAACTATAGGATATTAGGAAACCTCATTATTATTCTTATTATGCTTAATTTTTGTCGGGGTATCATTAAAAGTGCTTCGAGCTTCCTTTAAAGTTTCTAGCCCTTTGCAATAAGATATCGATTAGATTTTACACTGTCCGTTAGGAAAGGAACTGATTCCAGCTATTACCCTCGAGTACAACGGGGGGAACACATCACTACAAGGTGTGTGGCAATTCCCGATACTGAGGCGCCAAAGGAACTGATATAGGTATGCCTATTCAAATACAGAGAGATGTAAACAGGCAGAACACGACGCTGCGTTCGGTAACGCCTATATAAGAGAAGAAGAGTCTTGTGGCCGGCCGCTGTGGCCGAGGGTTTCTACTCGATTCAGTCCGGAAACGCGCTGCTGCTACGTTCGCAGGTTCGAATCCTGCCTCGGGCATGGATGTGTGTGATGTCCCTGGGTTAGTTAGGTTTAAGTAGTTCTAAGTCTAGGGGACTGATGATCTCAGATGTTAAGTCCCATAGTGATTAGAGCCATTTGAACTTTTTTTTTTTTGGATAAAAGAAGGAAGTACAAAAATGTTCAGGGAGGCGGAGGAGGAGGAGGAAATTAGTGTTTAACGTCCCGTCGACTACGAGGTCATTAGAGACGGAGCTAAAGCTCGGATTAGGGAAGGATGGGGAAGGATATCGGCCGTGCCCTTTCAAAGGAACCATCCCGGCATTTGCCTGAAGTGATCTAGAGAAATCACGGAAAACCTAAATCAGGATGGCCGGACGCGGGATTGAACCGTCGTCCTCCCGAATGCGAGTCCAGTGTGCTAAAATGTTGAGGGAAATTCAGGAGTACAGACATACAAATCAATTAGGAATGAAAAAATAAGAAGTGCAGGGAAATGGCTGCAGGAAAAATGTGAAGAAATAGAAAAAGAAATGATTGCCGGAAAGAGTGATTCAACATACAGGAAAGTCAAAACAGCATTAGGTGAAATTAAAAGCAAGGGTAGTAACATTAAAGGTTCAATGGTAATTCCATTGTTGAATGCAGACACGAGAGCCTGAAAGGTGGAAAGAGTACACCGAAGGCCTCTATGAGGGGGAGACTTGTCTGATGTGGCAGGAGAAGAGACAGGAGTCGGTTTAAAATAGATAGGAGATTGATTGTTAGAATCAGAATTAAATGAGCTTTGGAAGACTTAAGTTCGAAAAGGCAGAAGTGATAGATAACATTCCATCAGAATTTCTAAAATCATTAGGGGGAGTGGCAACAAAGCGACTGTTCACGTCAGTGTGTACAAGGTATGAGGCTCGCGATATGCCATTATCCACACAATGCCGAAGAACTCAAGAGCCAACAAGTCCGAGAATTGCCGCAAAATCAGCTTAACAGCTCATGCGTCCAAGTAGCTGACAAGAAACTTAACGTATTTGCTCATACTGTACATTCCGACAACAGAGTACTGTGATCAGTATGGGTGTGACCATCTCTGGCAGCAGTGCAGGCCTGACATCGACGGGGCATGCTGTGAATGATGTCATTAGTGTTGCGATGAAGCAATAACGTCTATTCTTCCTACACAGCTGCTCGCAAAGCATGAGGAATGGTTGGTGGATGCTGAAGTGACGCAGTCCGTCTCCTTAGTGCATCCCATACATGCTCTATGAGATTCAAACAGGAACAGGGAGCAAGCCACGTCATGCTTGTAAAACCTTCTTTTTCCAAGAAACCATCAACCACCCGTGCTCTATGAGGTCGAGAATTATTGTCCATCAATACAAAGTCTGGACCCACAGAAACTCGTAACAACCGCACATAAGGTCCCAAGATCTCGTCATGATACCTGACAGCAGTTAAATCGTGCCTTTTCACCCGTACGATTTCACTAAGAGCTATTCAAGTGGTCTACATAATCCCTACCCACACCGTTCTCGATATCGGTCTCTTTTCACAATGTTTGGGTCCTGTACCACGTTCCCTCCAGAGAGGAATCCGTCGAGAATCACCCTCCAGACTAATTCGGGACTCTTTCGTGGACCACCGTCCAGGCGGGATGTTGATCACTCCACTCAAGACGTTCCCTTCTGTGAAGACGCGTTGCAGCTACACATACAGCAACTCTGCGACAATAAAGACCACTCTGCCGAAGCCTTCTGTACACCGCCTGCCTCGTAACAACACGTCCATTGATACTGCGAGGTCAGATGCCAGTCGCCGTGCAGTACTAAGGCTGTACCATTATACCCCAAGGACAGAAAACCCAAATTAACAAACTTTGTGGAATCTTAAAATAGGGAAGTGAGTTATCTTGACAGTGACAGCAACTATTGACGATAAAATCTACAATGTTAATATTTTGGTAAACACCTATATTATTCGAATACTGAGAATAGCATACAAAAAGGGGAGATAAAAGTAAAGTATTATCATAGATTTTTTCATAGATTCTTTATCAAACATCTATAGAATAAATTCAAAATCATATGAACGAAGGTTAAATCCAAGAAAGTAATTCATTCGAAGATAACATTGACCATGGAAGAGAGTTGTAGCCGCATCGAAAAAGAAATTCATTGCGACTACAATGCAACTCGGATATGGAAATGTTCAGTTATATGTTGCTCTTGAGTCGCTCTAGAGTACTTTTGCGATAGTTGTCTGGACGCAAACGCTATTAGATTGTTTCAGTTTTTGAAGTTTGATAAATCGTGAGGTAGAGACTGAAGTCTTGCTCAGTCATTCGACTAATGAAAGTTAATCTTTACCGTTCTCTACGCGACGGTATAGTAAGACGAGTGTTAGACTTCAATTGAGTGATATTGGTTTATCGGACTTAGCTTTCGTACTGATGAACAATTACAAACTTTGAGAGCAATGGATCAGCGACAGAAAAACAATACGTAGTCTTGAGTAGGACACAATAAAACGAAGACACGATGAAAGACAAGTACGCCGATTAGTCAAAAGTTGTCGTCAGTGTCAAGATTATTTAACTGAACAGAAGTTAATCTTCAATGACATATCGGTGTGCGTGTGTTGTAAGGACAAACAATTAATTACCGAAAGAGCAATAAAATCTGAATCAAAAGATAAATCTTACGTTTCGCCTAACTCTTTAAACATTTAAGTGACTAAGTGAGTGTATGAATAATGGACAGTGAAGAGTTATTAGTTTAAACCAGTATCTCGGCGTATTTAAAAAAAAAAAAAAAAAAGGACGTTTACTCCAATACAAGTTATCTCTGGTGTTACGTCGGACCGTTGTTAATAACTAGACGTAGCAACGGAATAGTAGATAGACAAATTTCGTCCTCGCTATGTATGATGTGAAAAATGACCGCAAAGATGAAATCAAGAATCAAGATTTTATTTTATCACGGAACTAACCGGGCATAAAAATAAAAATAAACGATTGCAGTTTACCAGTTCGCGCTAACTGAGGAGACTGTTGCGGACAGGTAACAGAATATTTCCAAACCACACCAGAAGTTGTGTTCTTACGAGAGTTACAGGTGCTGTTCCACGTCATACCGACGGGGACGAACATCGTTACGAGTCGCGTCTCCTCCAGGCGAGTGAAGGAGGAGGGAAGGGACGTCACACCTTACAGCCAAATAACGGTCTTCTCTTCCTGATGTCACACATGGTCGGATCTGCCTGGTCTTTGGGATACAGTTTCGGTCTTTATAAACCGTCGCCACATACGAGAAACAGCACAACGATACCCTTTAAGCCATCGGGCCACATCAGTTTTGCGACTGTCCTGCTTCCATTCTCCCTATGGCTCTGTACTGCAGACGTCTTCTCTGTGCCACACTGCACCGCCTGTGACTGTGTACACATCAATTGTGGACGTGGGACTACTTGACAGATACTACCCCGTTTGATGGGTGCCCTGACGTCATCGCTGGCGTTGTTGTCCGTTGACCGGAATGCCATCTTCCGCACAGAACACTACCGTACGGACATCTGTTGACAGCTGTATGACTATACCGTGAATTAGACACAGTAAGGGGAAATATCCGTTTGTTGCTTTAATTTTGGGCACCAGTGTACTATATAGTTAATAGTGGGAAATGGTATTGCTGATCCTATGCATTAACATTAGATACTCATCCGTGTACAACTTTGGATGTTTTATTGGCTAGATTTCCAGCGTCTTACACTACATTAACTCTAGTATTCGCTATCCTTACCTATTATATGACTGGTATCTACAGTTCGTCAGTGCACTATTGGTATGTTATGTCTGATTCATAATTCTAAGTGCCTTATTTATTTTTCCATCTCACCTTTCTCCTCTTTTTCCTAAAAAATGGTTCAAGTGGCTCTGAGCACTATGGGACTTAACATCTGAGGTCATCAGTCCCCTATAACTTACAACTACTTAAACCTAACTAAGCTAAGGACATCACACACATCCATGAGCGAGGCAGGATTCGAACCTGCGACCGTAGCGGTCGCGCGGTTCCAGACTGAAGCGCCTAGAACCGCTCAGCCACTCCGGCCGGCCTCTTTTTCACACTCCTCCTCCTGTTCCTCTTCAGTGTCACTGTGGGTGTCGCTGTCCATCCTCTGGAGATTGTTGTTACGTTGCATGTAGGCATGTCTGTTAGGTTGTGACCGCAAGGTACTCTTTATGTGTTGTTCTGGAAATACTGTTTGCCAATACATTTAATTGTGCCCATTGTTCTTCGCCTGCTATTGCTGTGTATATATGTATGTCTGTTTCTGTGTAGTCTAAGTGTAGTGTATGTCTATTGTTCGCGTATAGTCCGTAGAAGATGACACTGTTCTGGGGAGCCTTCTTCCCCACATTCAGTGCAAGTGCACGGGGTAAGGTCCGTATCCAGTGAATAAATGTACCATACTGTGGATGCAACTGATTGTTTCACTCTCAGCTCCATCCTCATGTCACAGAGGAAGTTTGCAGTTTCCGCAGGGAGCACGTCTCAATTCCACACCTCCTCCTCGCCCCCCCCAATTCCCCTTCCCTCATCCCGGACCTTGTAATTTCTTTTCTTTTTTTTTTCTTTCGTGGTCAAGCGGAGGTTAATTCATGAATAGCCGGCGAAGTTGAGGACTTGCACTTTTTCAGTACGCCCTGTTCAGGAAGGTCACAGGATAAATGAAAACTCCAGGTCTATCGATCACGAAAACCGAGATCGCCCTGAAAAGTGAATCATTATTTCGTGCCGGGCGTAACAAGCGACGCCGGCAGCCGCAGGCGACGTAAATGGATAGCGGCGGGTGTCGCCTTTCGCGCCGCTAGTTAAGGGCGCAACCCTCGCTCGCCGGACACTGGAGGCGGCCCCGACGCTGGGGAGTCTGCGGCGGCCGCGTATTATTCTTCGCGGCCGGAGAGATAAGGCACAGCGCCGGCCGGACAACGCAGCCCGTCCCAGGCCACACCGCACAGCCCTCATTAGCCGGCGTCGCCTTCTAACGAGGCGCTGCACCGCGTCGCATCGGCTCACGATTGGCGCCCGTGTGTTAGCGGTGGGTGAGGTGGGGGGCTCAGCCAATTTTACAAGCGACTCGCCGGCGCGTATTGCCCGTACGCTACCACTCCGGGAGGTCCGTCAAATAAGGACCGACGTGACCAAATGTGTGTCTGACATCACCCGAGATCACGATCGAGACGTTGCACAGTAAGGATAAGTTGGACTCCGTCCCTTTCAGTGAACCCCCAAATATGATGTGACAAATGGTACGTGACTGGGTGTCCAAAGACGACATAATGGGCAAGTACAGTAAATGAAATGAAATGTGCGTATGACTAGGGCCTCACGTCGCGTAGACGATAGGCCGGTTCAAGTCTGTTTGGTTGACGCCACTTCCGTGACCTGAGTGTTGAAGTGGATACACTGATGAAGGCAACACAACTCCCAGTCCGCGAGAACTGCATAGTGGGAGAGGCTCTGCCAACCTCTTCATAATAAGATAATCCCTTCCTGCAGTATAAAGGCATGTTTAAAGACTTTTTTTCCTTTCCTTTTTTTATTTTTACCTTTCTTCTTTCTACAACAATACTGCAGCAACTGATTAATCTTCTTGTCTTTTTAGGCATCATAAATCCCCCAAGTCGTTATATATTCTTAAAACTTAAGTTGCTCTTTCTTCTAGATCTAAGTACAGGTATTTTTTATGTAGCGGGTTAATAGAATCTGTTTTTACTTTCAGATATAGCTTTTACAGCTTCCTCCTTCAACTTATTTATCAGGAAGTATACTTTCTGATGTATTTGGTTTATTGAGGAGTTTAGTTTTCTATGCCAACCTTGGTCAGCATACGTGGTCCTGACTGAAAACGTTCCACATTGCTTTACCAGGATTTCTTATGCATTGATTGACGATACAATCTGGGAATTTCATGACTTTTCTCTACTGAGTGTTTCCTCCGTTATTACCATCCACGTTTCATCAGAACACTTTGGGATAATTTGCCACTGTAGCAAACATGTGGCAAAGAAATCGGACATCATCTCTATAACTCTCTTCCTCTCTTACACCCACTTCCTGTATTTTCTTCCAGAGACACTGGCTAAACTGAGAACTACAACCGGAGAGGGATGTTTCCGGGAACACTCTTTCCGTAGCCTTAATTGAAGCGTTTCATAATCTAGCACTGCAATTTTTTGTGACGACCAAGATATCTTGTTTTCAGTCCAGAGGTAGGTCTTTTACATACACTAAAGAGAAAAAGAAATTGGTACACCTGCCTGATACCGTGTAGGGCCCAGCGAGCACGCAGAAGTGCCGTAACACGACTTGGCATGGTCCCGGCTAATGTCGAAGCAGTGCTGGAGGGAACTGGCACCATGAACCCCGCAGGGCTGTCCATAAATCCATGAGTACCATACTGTCGGACATCTAACCCGGCTCCTCGTATAGCACGCCGCCGCAGTCACCATTTAGCTATAGAGGAGGACGGCAAAATCAATAAAAACTGCAAAATTTTAGGTCAGAAGAGTCCCTGAGTATTATGAAACCATCCAACTCTAATCATCAGCTTTGGCTCATGATATTGTAATGTATTACTAAAGAATACGATTCTCATGTAATAAACAATATGATACCATGTGCATCACTGGGTACTGACAGTAATTAGTATTGTAAACATTGATATGTAGGCGCCGGTATCGGCAACGCCTATGTAAGACAACAAGTATCTGGCCCATTTGTTAGATCGGTCACTCCTGCTACAATGACAGGTTATCAAGATTTAAGTGAGTTTAAACGTCGTGTTACAGTCGGCGCACGAGTGATGGGAGACAGCATCTCCGAGGTAGCGATGAAGTGGGGATTTTCCCGTACACGACCATTTCACGAGTGTACCGTGAGTATCAGGAATCCGGTAAAACATGAAATCTTCGACATCGTTGCGGCCCGAGAAAGATCCTGCACGAACGGGAACGACGACGACTGCAGAGAATCGTTCAACGTGACACAAGTGCTACCCTTCAGCAGATTACTGCAGATTTCACTGCTGGGCCATCAACAAGTGTTAGCGTGCCGACCATTCAACGAAACATCATCGATATGGGCATTTGGAGCCGGACACTCGTTAACTCGTGATGATTGCACGACACAAAGGCTTACGCCTCGCCCGGGGCTGTCAACACCGACATTAGACTGTTGATGACTGGAAACATGTCGGACGAGTCTCATTTCAAATCTTATCGACCGGATGGACGTCCACGGGTATGGAGACAACCTCATGAATCCACTGATCCTGCATGTGAAAGGAACTGTTCAAGCTGGTGGAGACTCTGTATTGGTGTGGGGCGTGTGCAGTTGGAGTGATATGGAACCCCTGACTGAGCTAGACAAGACTCTGACAGGTGAAACATTCGTAAGCATCCTGTTTGATCACATGCATCCCTTCATGTCTATTGTGCATTCCGACGGACTTTTGACAAATCTAGCAGGAAAATGCGACACCCCACACGTCCAGAATTGCTACAGAGTGACTCCAGGAACACTCTTCTGATCTTAAACACTTAAGCTGCCCACCAGCATCCCAGGACATGAACATTATTGAGCATATCTGGGATGCCTTGCAACGTGCTGTTCAGAAGAGATCTCAACCCCCCTACCCATACTCTTACGGATTGACCGACAGCCCTGCACGATTCATAGCGTCAATTCCCTGCACCACTACTTCAAACATTAGTCGCGTTCGTGCCACAGCATTTTGGGGCACTTCTGTGTGCCCGCGGGGGTCCTACACGATATTAGGCAGGTGTACCAGTTTCTTTGGCTCTTCAGTATATATACAATTTATTCAGTAAGAACTTGGTCGGCATTACACACTGCAGTAGTTCTTTCACAACAAAATAGAGGGAACCTTTGTCGTTCACACAATGCCCATAAAACGTTAGTTTAGATTGAATTCTGAGATACACAAAAAGAGACATGAGTGCAGATTAAGCGTGGCGTTATGGGGTTGTGTTTCTCCCCAGCTACCCCAAAGGTCTGAAAGTGAACCCATCCGTGGCGTCTAAATATATGGGGAAATCGAAACCATTCCTACAAAAAGACGTAACACTATAAGTTGGGGGAAAACGTGAATGACTTTGAAGAACGTGGGTCAGTTTGTAAAGTGTCAGTTGAAAAAATTATTATTAACCTTTTTTCGGGAAAAGCGTTCTTAATATTGCGTCAAGCGCAAGCAAAACTCACCTTGAAACAGCTGTAAACGCAAATTCGACGCGTCGGGGGGTCTCTACCACGTGAATGCTCGGAAGATTTCGGAGTCAAGTTAGAGAGGCCAAGGCAGTATCGACGCTGCTATTGACTGGACGTATTATTAACCATATTTACGTTTTTCTTTTGTTCATGCATTATGTATGTATATGTTTTACTTTGTTGACAAATTTATTTTTCTACTGATTAACCCGAAAACGACCTTGCTTACGAGACTGACTGTGCGTATGTACGTATGTTCTGCATCTGTTCTCAAACCAGTGGATCGATTTGAGCTATCACTTACTTTCTGGAAACAACCATTCCGGGGGTAAGAACCACGTTCCCCTCAAAGAGGGAAAATGTTGAAAAAGGGTTGGGTTGGGTTTTTGGGGCAGGAGATCAAACAGTGAGATCATCAGTCTCATCGGATAAGGGAAGGAAGTCGGCCGTGCCCTTTCAAACGAACCATCCCGGCATTTGCCTGAAGCGATTTAGGGAAATCAAAGAAAACCTAAATCAGGATGGCTGGACGTCGGATTAAACCGTAGTCCTCCCGAATGCGAGTCCAGTGTACTAACCACTGCGCCACCTTGCTGGATCTTGAAAAAGGTGGAAAAGAAGCATAGCTCACTACGAGATAATAGCAAGAATATACTCATTCAGTATTTTTAATTAGAACACTTAGTGACTTGGAACCAATTTCACACATAACTGCAAACTTTTAGGAAACTTTTCTCGATGTCAACCCTCCCATGAAACGATGAAAGGAAAAAGATTTTCGCTTACTACACTTTCGCTGTTAACGCAGTAAAACTGCCGTATGTGTGGACTTTTGCTTCACTACCACTAACTCTATTTGCAGCACATTTTGTAGGCAGTATTCACATATGACCGTAAATGCCGCTGCAAAAATATACCACTGTACGACACACAGTTCATGAAATATGTCATCATAAGCACTACGATGCACGAACAACTGCCTCATCATGCTTGACTCATAATTTATTGCTTCTTTATTACTAACTCTAAACACAACACTTTTCGCTGACAGGATCTACATATACTCTGGATGTATCTGCAAATTTATATTATTGCCCGGCGTATAGTTCGGGAAATTCGAATTCATGAACACTGAGTTGCGTGAAAATGAAACTGCGGGGCGAAATTGATTAGAGATACAGATGAAATATGTATAACAATAGATGTGAAATACGTTAAATATATGTGACATATGCGTACGTGGTTGAAGCCACGGGTAAAATGTTCCTCCTAAATCACTTAATCGATTTTAACTAAACATGGTACATGTATTATTTACTATCTGGAAATGTGAGGATGCGGATAAGCTCCAGCAACCTTTTACGGGGGAAGGGAGGGGGGGGGGGGCAAATAAGGTAATCGCAAAAGGGAGAGGTAAGAGGTGATGGTTGCAGGTAGGTAGGGAGATACGGACAGAAAGGAGGAGAAGGATATGAATACAGAGTGGGAAGATGAGGAGTTTGACAGAAAGTGGGGAGAGGAAGAGATGGATTAATAGAAGACTGGAATAAGCACATACCCGGACAATACTAGGAGTTCAGATACTATATATAAACCATTTAGGACACAATCTGAGCAGAGCTACTAAATTTTTTCCAGATGATGCTGTCTTTCACCGTATAGTAAAGACATCAGAAGAAACAAAGAACAGCAAAATGACTTAGACGAAACATCTGTATAGTGCGAAAATTGGCAACTGACCCTCCACAATAAAATGTATTAAGTCTTTCTGTAACGGACATATTTTAGCCTCCGCACCAACTTAGTATGTTGTAGGGATGCATTGTATATTTTTTCTTTCTTGTAAATTTAGTTTTTTGTGTCAAGGAATTGATATATTAGTTAGTAATGTTACTAGAGCTCTAATATTGTTTTCATTGCACCTGTGTTTATTGTCAACGTAATTCTGGAAGCTTCGGCAAGGTACGGATTTTCAACTGTGTAACAAATATCTAAAAGAGAGGAAGGGATATTGGAGCGAATCAGTTCAAGACGTGACTGAGCAGTTTTCAGATGATCGGGACGTGAGCACAAAGTAAGTTGGAGAGAAATTTAATTACTTTGTTGTAGGAGCATGAGTTTAAGTGCTGGTAAAATAAGGAGAAGTTTGGAACACGTCGTAAGACGGCGAACGCTGTTATTTTATATGGAGAGGGGAGTACAAGTTGGAACATTCCAGAAGACGACTGCGGAACCATTGTTGCGACAAATCGCTGTGCTTCTGGAAGAAGATTTAATTTCTCGCAGTTCATTATAGTGAAGTGCTGGAGACGTCGAAGAAGAGAGCTTTGCCTTATATTCGACGTCTTCTTGATATTAACTTTCAACATTGTAACGCAAGACTACATTTTGCCTTTGCTCGACACCGAGTTCTCCACCATGTTCCTCTGGATCTCTTAACCTCTGAAATATCTGACCATGGGCTGCTGAGAGACCGGTACACCACTGTCTGCCAGTCACTACGATTGATGAACTTTGGAACAGAGTCAAAGCAGCCTAGAATGGCATGCTTGTACCTGTGGTTCAAACTCAGTTTGACTGGAGCCCGATAAGAGTCGTTACTAGTGTCCCACCATGAATATCCCCAAATCACCTACAATTTTAATCAGTTATCCTTCTTATTATAGTATTAAGACCTGCGTGTTTGTTCCTTTGATCTCGAAAGCAGTGTGCCCTCGGCCTGCATTATGGTATAGCAATGCTATAAAATTAAATCGCTTATTATGTCTGAATACTGTCAGGTAATCAGCCAAATTATCATGAAACAACCCACTGGAAAGCTACAGTCCTAAGGCGCCTCACCCAACGACCCACCATACTGCCAGGTCTCCGTAGATATTCTTCAACAGTCTACGAGTATCTGCGATGCTTTTGTTTCCTGCCAAAAGAAACTGAGTAAAGCCGGCCGGGGTGGCCGAGTGGTTCTAGGCGCTACAGTCTGGAAACGCGCGACTGCTACGGTCGAAGGGTTGAATCTCGCCTCGGGCATGGATGTGTGTGATGTTCTTAGGTTAGTTAGGTTTAAGTAGTTCTAAGTTCTAGCGGACTGATGACCTCAGAAGTTAAGTCCCATAGTGCTCAGATCCATTTGAACCATTTGAAACTGAGTAACAGCTCTCTGGTTGAAACGTGCTTCCGTTACAGATGCCATTATGAAGGCTACGTATAGTGCCGTCACTTATCGAAACTTCGTGAAACTATAGTGTCTGAAGTAGTAATATTCCCCGAATCCTACACCAAATTACGCACTTTTTCGACGAAACTGGCCGAGAAAAACAATGTGTTGTACTGCTTATTGGACGCTCCTCTTGTGTTAGATGGTGCTACTCCTGCCTTCTTCGTACCACTGCGCTGAAATTCCAATCTTTTTCATATCGATGCACTTGATGCTAATTTGTCTTTTTTCGTTTTCCGCCCTCATGGTGCTGCAACTTTAAGAGCCAGCAGTGCATTTGAAGACATAAAAATTCGTGACAACTTGTAGACTGGGCTTTCAGCTTGAGCTGTAACTGTCGTTGAGAAGGGGAAACAAAGAAATATAACTATTTTGTTTCGGTTTGTACCATCAATCGTCCACATCCTCAAAATACTTTTGCAACGCGGGATATGTGAAAGCAGTAAACTCTTAATTAATAAAAGTGAGGCGTAATTAACAACATAGATGCGAACGTGCTGCGCCCGACCTGACGTCACATGTGCGTCACCACAGAACCTGTGACGTAGAACAGCCGCGCTGGATGACCACGTGCGACCTGAATCCACCGCACCCCATCTCTCTCTCTCTCTCTCTCTCTCTCTCTCTCTCTCTCCCTTCTCTACTTTCTCTTCTGCTACACTCCCCACACGTCTCCAGGAAATGTGGTGCGCCCTCGTGGGAGGGGCAACCATCCATCCGGCGCCGGACGCTTCCGGCAAGCAAGCCTCCAGTCCCTAGCCTCCAGCCTCCAGCCCCCAGCATCAAGTCCCACCCCTGCACGGCCGCAATCAACGCTTTACGACCGCCGTGGCCACAAGTTTGGCTGATTGCAGAGGTGACAACCTAGCCGCCGTCTGGCGAGGAATGGCCGAACCGCATGTGTGTGTGTGTGTGTGTGTGTGTGTGTGTGTGTGTTTGAGAGAGAGAGAGAGAGAGAGAGAGAGAGAGAGAGAGAGAGAGGGAGGGAGGGAGGGAGGGGGATGAGGAGGGGGGGCGCTAGCGATAGTCCCGCACGGTACTTTTCTCGGGCCATCGCAACCTGTTGCCAAACGAAGTGTGAGAGACACACTCTTGTGCCAGTAGCAGTACGCTCTCGTCTTCGGAAATTTACTACGGATGTCTACGAGATAATGACGCGGTAAGTCTGAATCAAATAACAGCTTGGTACAACGGAGCAGAGATGTTTATGGAATGAGTACAACATGGAGCTAACTTCAAACCGAAATATAATACTGGTCTTGGTATAATGTGTTTTCTTTTTCATTTACTTATATTTGGCCCCGACGTCTAACAGCCGTCCGCCCCCGGTAGGTGAGTGGTCAGCAAGACAGAATGTCAATCCTAAGGGCCCGGGTTCGATTCCCGGCTGGGTCTGAGATTTTCTCCTCTCAGAGACTGGGTGTTGTGTATTCTTATCATCGTCATTTCATCCAAATCGACGCGCAAGTCGCCGAAGTGGCGTCAGCTCGAAAGACTTGCATCCGGTGAACGGTCTACCCGACAGGAGGCTCTAGTCACACGACATTTACATCTAACAACCATTTAGCCAGCTAAAACATAACAACTGACACACAACGCAAAACATAATATGATTCCATAACATTAGATCAAATAGTTAGAAGTTTAACAAACGATTCTTAATTTTGTTGTGGATTGATAGATATCTGAAATATTCAACAATAAGCTTGGTCAATTTAAAGGAAAAGTTCGATGAACAATATAACAGTGTTAATGGTTAACAACACTGTTACGGTACAATTAGAAACACACACCTACCCAAGTAACTAAGGTGTCTGATACGTTGTGTGAAATTTTACACCGTAGTTTGACAAATTTATTTGTTTTGGCAACATATACTTTAAAAAATGTTCAAATGTGTGTGAAATCTTATGGGACTTCACTGCTAAAGTCATCAGCCCCTAAGCTTTCATACTACTTTAACCTAAATTATCCTAAGGACAAACACACCCATGCCCGAGGGAGGACTCGAACCTCCGCCGGGACCAGCCGCAAAGTCCATGACTGCAGCGCCTTAGATCGCTCGGCTAATCCCGCGCGGCTACATTTAAAAAATAAAACAAAATACACATGAACAATAGTGATACATACGTTCACTTTCCTGGTTGAAATGATCTATGTGGGATGAGATTACTAAGACAGGTCGTTTCAGTTCTATCCACAATGAAGAAATATATCGAAGTGCGGTTTCCGCCATCGCTATACTGGACAATATGGAGAATTTACTGACGGTCGCAAGAATTGTTATTGTTTGTATTCGCCAAATTACGAATTCGATTTTTTTTTCTAATCGAACTATATGGTTTTTTCCCTGACGTCTGAAAGAAGGCTCTAAGAGAAATTCAGCGACACAACAAGTATAGGACTTGACGAAATAGTAGCAAGATAGCAGCGTCGCAAACCACAGTCCCGTCGTCTCTCCTATTGTACCAAATGTAAGCAAACATGTAATTCACTTGTGATTCTTGTGTTTACCTGTGGGCTTGAAACATATCACTCTGTGTTCTGCTGTTTCAGCAATCAGATGACTTACTCGTAAAACTGTTAAGATATTCATAATGTATACGATAATCGAAAAAATGAATCTGGTTTATGGCGAATATCGTCGAACTATTAGACCAACGGCGCGGTTTTATGCCTTAGAGTACCCAGATCGTGCCAAGCACTCACGATCTATCTTAGCAAACGTCATTAAAAAAGTTCTAGAAACAAATGTGGAGAATAAAATACGCCAAGGAAAAAGAGCAACTAATGAAAGAAATGAAACTAACCTTTAGCACCAATGACACACATTGCAAATGTCACTAAGAGGCATCTCGAAAGTATGAGGGGGATCAAGCAAACAGGTTTTCTCTGAACACTTCCATTTCATGGCATTTTATCCTTTTCACATTTCACTGCATCTACAGCTTCGTAGCAATGACTTCAAAATTCGTTGCAGTTCTCTGAATGTCATCTACGACAAGTGCAAAGTGATGAGGCATATCTGTGCAAAATTTTGTTTAAGGAACAAGAATCGTTTACAAACCATGGACAAGTCAACCTTCGCAATATGAACTAACAGTGGGACGAAAATCCACGCTGACTCAAATAAGTGAATAAGAACAACGCTCTTGGTATATCAACGTTTGGTGAGTGTTTTTCATGACACACATTACTCGTCTCCGTCCGCGAAACGGAATCAGGAAGGTGCTGACTCGCGCACCAATGGAAAAAGCGGGGAGCAACACACCTCCAGAAAGACATCAGTGCCCTATTCAACGCTGACTTAAACACCGCTGATGGGGACCAATTCGGTGGCAGACTTGGAATATCAGCACTGAGTAACACGAAGACGATAGTTAGCATGCATTCTGCAAGCAGTAATATTGAGTAAAGTAAATGCTTTTATGAGGCACAGGAAGAAGCTCAAGCCATTTCATGGCAAGAATTAAGTTCCTTTCATTTTTACAAATAAATTGTTCCATTAATTTGAAAGTGTATGAACACATCATTCTGCGTTCCTGCCACCGGTCATCGCAACTTCGTTCCTTCCTTGTTCTATTGGGGCTGACAGTCCAAAGTAGCCAACACAACACGAAACACACCCAAGTATCTCAAGTTTAAAATAAATGTTCAAATATTTGTGAATTTCTAAAGGACCAAGCTGCTGAGGTCATCGGTCCCTAGACTTACACACTACGTACACTAACTTAAACTAATTTATGCTAATAACAACAAGAACAACACGCACACACACACACACACACACACACACACAGGCGCGCGCGCGTGCACACACAGCCGTGTCCGAGGGAGGACTCTAACCTCCGGCGGGAGGGGCCGCGCAGTCCGTGACATGGCGCCTCAAACCACTCGGTCACTCCGTGCTCAAAGTTCCTAAGATAAGCTGCAGCCGAAGTTACTGGAAGACATCCTACTGGGCATAACGCAGGCAGTGTTGTACTAACATGCCAAATGCCCCTCCATTCCGTACATGAAGTGACAGGCCCTCTTAACAAAATATTTGGAGAACACTGGAACGTTTTTCAGGGAACTCAAAACGTTCTGCACATTCACCAACCATAACACTTTCATACTTGTGTCTTTGGAGTAAATTAAAAGAAGACACATATTATAAAGTACCGACAACTCCCGAAGGTACGAAACGCCTTATAACACGGAAGTGTATTACCGTTAAATGCAGATGAAATTCAACGTGCAGTATTGATTCTCCAATCACTTAACATCATGTGGAATTACTCAAGGTAAATATATTGAGCATATTTTAGCCGTGATAATAAACACATGAACCATGTATGAGTTACGTGTTTGCTTACATTTGGTATAAGAGCGCAGACGGGTCTGTGATTTGTGGAGCTTCAAATGGTTCAAATGGCTCTGAGCACTATGGGACTTAACATCTGAGGTCATCAGTCCCCTAGAACTCAGAATTACTTAAACCTAACTAACCTAAGTACTTCACACACATCCATGTCCGAGGCAGGATTCGAACCTGCGACCGTAGCGGTCGCGCGGATCCGGACTGAAGTGCCTAGAACCGCTCGGCCACACCGGCCGGTGATTTGTGGAGCTGTTATCTTTATACTACCCGACCAAGTCCCACAGATGTTATGTCGCTTCTTTCAAATGTCACAGAGAAAAGTACACACACTGATCGGCCAGAACATTATGACTAACTACCTAATAGTCTGTATGTCCAGCTTTGGATAACATCGGCGACGCATCTTGGCGTGGAAGCAGTGAGGCCTTGGAAGGTCGGTGGAAGGAGTTGGCACCACATCTGTACGCACAAGTCACCCAATACCCGTTAACTCCGGGGAAGGGGTCGATGAGCTCTGACGCCACGTATAGTCACATCCCAAATGTGTTCGATCGGGATCATATCTGGCGAGCTGGAGGCCAGCACATCAAGTGGAAACTGCCACTGCGTTCCTCGAACCACTTCAACACTCCTGGCCTTGTGACATGGTGCTTTATCTTGATAATGCCACTGCCCTTTTGGAAAACATGGTCATCACGAAGGGGAGTATGCGGTCCGCAACCAGGCTACCATACTCCTTGGTCGTCATGCTGCCTTGAACGGGCTCTAGTGGATGCCCACGCGAATGCTGCCCAGAATATAATGGAGACGCCACCAGCTTGTCCCCATCCCGCGGTAAAGGAGCTGTTTGTGTAGAAAACGACAGATTCGCGTCGTCCCATCGGAAGGATGAAGGAGGTATCGGGATTCATAAGACCATGCAACGCTCCGCCATCGTCCAGTACCGATGGTCACGTGCCCATTTCGGTCGTAGTGGCCGATGTTGTGGTGTTAACATTGGCACCTGCACGCTCCTTCGGCTGTGGAGGGCCCCTGGTTAGGAGTGTTCGGTGCGCTGTGTGTTCAGACACACTTGTACTCTGTCCACCATTAAAGTCTGAAGTTTGTTACGCCACAATTCGCATCCTGTCTTGTTTTACCAGTCTTCGCAGCGACGGCGTCCGGTATCTGTGATGAGCGGTGCCCGACCAAACGCACTTCGTCGAGGTTCCGCAACGTGGTGAAAACACTCACCACATCACTCCTTGAACTTCTGACAAGTCGTACAGTTTCCGAAATGCTCGTGCTGAGCCTCCCAGCCATCACAATCTGCTCTCGGTCGAACTCAGATCGCACGCCTTCCCCATTATACACACATTCTACACTGATACAACATGCACCCTGCGTATGTCTGACTAACTGTCATTCCTCGAAAGGTGACGCTGGTATCGGCTGGATGGGTTTATATCGATAGTAGGTCGGTTGTCATAATGTTCCGCCTCATCAGTTCATAGTCACATTAAAAAGTAAGCGTGTAGTAGTTCGGCGACCATGAACTATAAAATTACTTGCGAATGTCAAGAAATTTGCCATATTGTCCATTATAAATTGGCGAAAACAGTACCTTCACATAATTATTCAGTCTGGATATATTTGAGGTGGCTTGCCTTACCTGCCTCAAGCTGTATATAAACTACGAATTAACATGGAACGACTGTGCTGTTTTAGCACTCCAACTACTACAAAGTTTAAAAACCTCTTTATTGTAATCGGGATACGGTTCAAATGGCTCTGAGCACTATGAGACTTAACTTCGGAGGTCACCAGTCCCCTAGAACTTAGAACTACTTAAATCTAACTAACCTAAGAACAGCACACACACCCATGCCCGAGACCGGATTCGAACCTGCGACCGTAGCGGTCGCGCGGTTCCAGACTGTAGCGCGTAGAACCGCTCGGCCACCCTGGCCGGCAATCGGGATATGGAAACACACTAGAGTGGCGGCTCCCGGATGGGGAACTCTGCTAATGAACGATGTATCTGCTGAAAAACGATTGTCTGCGCCTGTCTCGTTTTGCACATGCAAGGAGAACGTGACTGATGTCATCTACTGTAGTATGAGTGTAGACACAGAAAGGAGTTTCTTTAATTCCAAAGCGGTGAAGGTACATCGGACTTTAGTATAGCACTGTTGTTTTCATTTTGCTTTCAGACAGAATCTCTAACATGACACGTATTTTTCCTGTTTTCCCACATATATATGAGTCCCTTGAAGCACATGCGGTGTAACTGCAGTTCCTCTATTTTGTTTTTTATGTAGTGTCGGGATCTTGTTCCGCAATTGGCACTTATTGTTAGTTAACAGAGAGAATGCTACACATCATAACTCGCATAACAGCCGCACAGATAGCAGCACAAGTTTCTTCTGTAAGCAGAAATATCTGTCAATTGATAGGTGAACTGGTGTGCCTGTTGATGCCTTGCGTTTTCTCATTCCGCTTTAGATGTTCGATCGTTTGCTCCAGCAATAGGATTTTATTTGTTTAATAGTTTAAATTGTATTCAGTCTGGTTCGCCGAGAATTATAGTAGCAATGACAGCATCGAGAGGTGCAATAGGACCGTTATTAACTTATATTTACACAAATGATTTGTAGGGCAGGGTGGGTAGCAATCAGCGGTTATTCGCTATGATGCTATGGTGTGTCGTAAGGTGTGAAGTTGAGTGACTGAACGAGGATACATGATGACTTAGACAAAGTTTCTAGTTGGTGTGATGAACGGCAGGTAACTCTAAATATAGAAAAATGTAAGTTAATGCCGATGTGTAGGAAAAACAAACCGACAATTTTCCGATCCAACAATAGCAGTGCCCTGCTTGACACAGTGACGTCGTTTAAGTACCTAGGCGTAATATCACAAAGCATCAAGAGATGAAATGAGTGTGTTAGAATTTTCCTGTGGATCGCGAATGGTCGACTTCGGTTTATTGAGAGAGTTTAGGGAAAGTGTCTATCATCCGTAAAGGTGACCGCATTTAGGGTGTCAGTGCAACCTATTCTTGAGTACTGTTCGAGTGTTTGGGATCCAAACCAGTTTGGATTAAGGGAGACATGAGAGTAATACGTAGTGGGGTTGTTAGATTTGTCACCGGTAGGTTCGAACAACACGCAGGTGTTATAGAGAAGCTTCGCGAAGTCAAATGGGAACCGCTGTAGGGAAGGAGACTACTTTTTCGAGGAACGCTATTCAGAAACTTTAGAGAACCGGCATTTCAAGCTGACTGCATAACGATTCTATTGCCGCCAACATATGTTTCGCATACGGACCACGAAGCTAAGAGTCGAGAAATTAGGGCTCATGCGGATACATATAACAATCGTTTTTATCTCGGTCTGTTTAAGAGTGGAACAGGAAAGGAAATAACTAGTATTGGTACGGAGTACCATCCGCCCCGCACCGAATGGAGTCTTGCTGGGGTATGTACGTAGACGTAGATGCAATTGTATATCAGGGAAATCTATTATTTGGGATGATAATGGATCCAACGTTAAATATTTTACATCACATCTGGTGCTGGTCAGTATTTTTTATTTCCTAGTTACCTTATTATGTTACACCAAAATTAATGGTTTCTTGCGACTGAATGTTTTTACCAGTATAAAGTACAACATTTGAGACATAATAGGTGTAGATAAATTCGACAGTACTGTGAAGTTCTAAAACCCAGTTCACCATGCATTGTCATGCTTCTCACAAGAACACATGTGAACCATATGGTATGTTTGCTAAGGAAGTGATGCATTTGATAAATAAACAAGAAAAGGCACAGCTTCAGCAAGGCGACGAATTGCATCTAGGGGTAGACTGAAAGACCTCGGGAGCCTGTGAAAGTAGACACTGAAAAATCGGTTTTACTTTCAATTTACAGAAAACCCTATCCTTTCCTGAACTGACATGTAAATAGCTTATTGAAAACGTAATTTGTGTTTACAACTTCTGCTATTGACTCGATCTCGAGTTCCAAAGTAACTGGATAAGCATGTTCTGAGTAAGGTCTGAGGGGGTGGAAAGACCCATCGTGCCTTAATAGCCGTATCAGAGAACTGCTCCGTAAAAGCACAGATCTCCATCTTATATTGAAGACAAGTAAACACCTAGGCAACAAACAAAAGCTGAACGAGGCGAAACTGAGCGCAAGGAGAACAACGAGAGAAGTGTTCAGTGACTTCGAAGGTAAAATCTTGTCAGCCGATTTGAGTAAAAACCCTCAGAGATTTTGGTCCGAAATCATGTATTCATTCACTCAGAGACGATACTGGCACACAAATGGATGCCAACAGAGAGAAGGCCGAAATAATGAATCCTGTCTTCCGAAAGTGTCTCACCGTGGAAGATCGTGACCCAGCCCCTTTCTGAATCATGGTACGAACGTGAAAATAGCAGATATTTAGATAACTGACCTATCTGGGAAGAAATTTTGATGTGTGGTACAATAATAAGCACCAGTTCTCACGCACTACTCAGTGATTCGCGGAGTATTGATGTACAAGCTGAAATTAAGCCGACAAAAATTATTTACTTATGATCAACCGATAGTATTCGAAATGTAGAGCTTGGTGGTCTAGTGATAAAGTGTACAGTTTTTCAAAATTTGAAACTGTGCTAACACGTGTTACGCTGGCCTCCCGATATATGAAGAAGTAAATTATGCAATTTATTTCAATGCATACCAACTAATTTTACTACGTATATTAACTGTTATTCACAAAATAATACAAACCTTTTGTTTTTTTCTGTTTGTTTCATGTTCAACGCTGAGCCTTGGCATTAGTGAATGGGTCTTCAAGAGCGGTTTGCAGACGTTGAGGTGCCGGACAAAGTCAATGCCAACGCGACAGCCTTGTCTCGCGAGAAGCCGCGTTCAGCTCCGTCAGGATATCGCTGGCCATTATTAAAATAGGAAAAGAGAACAGGATCAATGTTTAACCTTGGGTCAGTTCGTTTCTAGTCACTTTCGCTTGCCAGTGTGGCCGAGCGGTTCTAGGCGCTTCAGTGTGGAACCGCGCGACCGCTACGGTCGCAGGTTCGAATCTTGCCTCGGGCATGGGTGTGTGTGATGTCCATAGGTTAGTTGGGTTTAAGTAGTTCTAAGTTCTAGGGGACTGCTGACCTCAGATGTTAAGTCCCATAGTGCTCAGAGCCATTTGAACCGTTTTTGAGTATGGTGCGTGGGAGCTGACTGTATACTGCGAATAAGCAATAAATGATGAGTTGAACTTTCATTTGTGGTTGAGTGATGAATTTTTATTAAACATCTTTTATCCGAAATTTCCTAAATTTATATACTGACGAAATAATTTTTGATGCACTGCTGAATCAGAGCGAAAGATTTTGCTCATACTACAGAGAAATGTTGAATCTACGACGACTCTAATTTACAGTAGCAGTTTTAACTGTGTTGTGACATGAAAGATACACTCGTGCGAGCTTTCTAATAATGAAATTACGATACTTACCTATTAGAAGTAATAAGTGATAAATATACCCAAAATTTTGAAGGTCGATTAAAATTCCCTCGTGGAATCAATAATTAAAGAAAAAGTTGAGGATGCTTCACGTCACTGAGCTGCATTGTGGTATCGTCCAGAGATTGTGTTGCCACACCATGTCGGCAAGGCACATTGATACAACAGACATTAGCGAGGCCTCGCTGCAGTCTGCATCGAGAAATGGGAGAGGCTGAAGTAGTCATGCCATTTTTCTCAGCACAGTAGCGCCCTCGCATGGAGATCAACACAGAGCCGAGCATGAAAGCACTCTGCCCAGTTCGCGACCTCAGCTGAAGCAGTCAACATTATAAAGTAGGCTGAAGTGTAATTCAAGTTTCGGATGGAAATGCACTTTTGTAAATGTTGAACATGGTACTTCAAGAGAAGAGTTTGTGGTTTTGTGTATCAAGGAACGCTTTAACAGTTAAGTAAAGTAAATAGTTAAGTAAATCGTTTTATCAGTCATGTAATAAAGATGACTAACATTTCCTCCGTTTTAGTTCGGATCAGTAATGTCCCAGAACAGTCAAAGAACCCACAGCTATGGCCCGACGATTGTAGTTCCGTCTGGTCGTAACACTCGCAGCAACATACTAAGTAACAGCAAGAATCTTTCGCGACTTGGATGATTACTTTGAATTGCAAGATATCTGAAGTTAGAGTGACCCATACTCTTTAAGAACTTTCTCAATACGAACCTGCACCAATGGTTCAAATGGCTCTGAGCACTATGGGACTTAACATCTATGGTCATCAGTCCCCTAGAACTTAGAACTACTTAAACCTAACTAACCTAAGGACATCACACAACACCCAGCCATCACGAGGCAGAGAAAATCCCTGACCCCGCCGGGAATCGAACCTGCACCAATCATTAAAATTCAGAAACATAACAAACTGATCCATATAATAAGAGCAAGAATATTACATAGGTAATTTACATGCGAAGGGTCGTAGTATTAGAAGTGCGTGCCTGGAAGCCCTAACGTCGCAGTATCGAATCCTGGTCACACAGAAATTCTTCAGTCTACCTTTACGACAGCCTTCACCTCTCAGTGTTGTGAAAATATGCCAAGAAAGACACTTTGTTCGAATTCCACGTCAAACTTGAGACCCCTCTATTTCCCGGTAGAATTACTGGGGTAGAATAAGGGCCTGCAGGTCGTCTAAATTGCGTACATTAGAAAGAACTTTCAAGGAGGGGCGGCTGAATACACTTTTTAAGAGAATCCCCCTGGTCAATCCATACGAATTTATTTTTACTTTGCTATACATAGTAATCGCTGATAGCTAGCAGTTATGTCTGCTACCAAGCTGGTTTAAAGCTTGGTCTTGACCTGTATACGACGATTGAAGCGGTTACTGAAATTTTCAATTCGACTAAGAATTTAAGCGGCAGGATAAAACATCAAAGTTTACATTGTGCTCGTCCAGCCATTTGTAGTCAGTTATAAAGGCATGAGAATCTTTTTGAAAGATCAAATCCGCTCCTGGAAATACAGTTACCATGTATAGGTGACTGTGATATCCGTGTGCAGGTTCGTGACCGGGTCGTTCAAAACAGCCATCCACGTTCATTACTGTTGTTACAGTTATGCGTGTAGCTTATTTAGATGAGAGTTCCTCTTTGGGGAGATCGACCGCCTGGTGCAAGTCTGTTTATTTGACGCCTCTTCGAATACTTGAGCATGATGATGGGGACAACCCACACACCCATTCCCGAGCGGAGAAAATTCCCGACGTGGCCGCGAATGGAACACTAATGTCCCATGATAGAGAGTCAACAAACTGTTAACATAGGATCACCAGCTGCTGACGCTGTTGCTAGAGAAATTTCAAAACCGATTCGTGACCAAATCAGAAAATGGAACATTAAGATTTGACATCCCACCGATGATGACTTCATTAAAGACGGAGAGCAAACTCGGATAGGACAAGGATGGGAAAAGAAATGGACCACATATTTCTACATGCAACCCATCCCGGCATTTGTTTTAAGAACAGACCGAACCCACGAAAAACCCGAATAAAGATGGCCTTTCTTCTGTCTGGACTGAATAAATCAGTCATCAAAACATTAATTTTTTTATTTTTATAATTTTTTTGTTTCCCTTTTGGGGCTCGCAAAAAAAGGAGATAAAGCAGATCACAGCATTCAGGAACAGCATCGTTAGTTTTCACAACTTGAGTGCTGTGTAAAAGTGCCAATAAATACTGGAAATATTCTACGCTATACACAAAATACGGGGGATATTATTCTAGTTTTTCGCCGATTTCCACTGTGGTGGTCGGAAGCCGTAAATCCGTCAATGCGCCACCGCTTGTGCGGTCGACCAAAACCGCTGTGACGCGGTAAACAATTTTTTACCTGCTACCGACGACAGCAGATAGAAACGATGCAACAGAATACGTTCTCGTATTTTAGTTTACAGTCTAACGCCCTCCGGACATCGGCGTTTGCTCTCTGATTCAGTGAGACCGCTATTTTACTTGTCTGCAGGCCGTCAGGGCAAATATTTATAGACAAGAATTGGAAATACCGGACAGGTCTGGTCGGTGCCGTTTGTGTAACTTTATCTTTTAAATCGAAAATGCGTTTGCTGGAAAAGTCAACTGTTCGTGTCTGTGACATTATCAATAAAAATTTTATCTTGATGAGAAATTTTTCATAAGACTCCATGTTATTTTCAGAGTGCCATATTCATCAACTAATGGAAGAATCAAAGTGATTGTGTAGCTCAATTATCTGCAAAGGTACAAAGACTCTGTGCTTCACAAATTGATGCTGTTACAAACTTCCGCCAGCGGCAAAAGTGTAACGTCACGTCTGCTATTAATTTTACCACTGTGTATTATTAGCTCGATTCAAGGAAAAAAGAAAAAAATAGGAATTCTTAAATGCAATGCTCGCAAGGAATTTGAATGCAGAGCTACATGTATATTGAGCACGTCGTTAACGCGTGGATTTGATGTGCGAGATAAGCAAAGCTCTAGGAAACCAATTTATTTTTAACTGAGATGAAACGACAAGAGTTAGAGGCGCCCTTGGCGATAAGTCCGAGAAAGTCGTTGCGAGATTTCCTAATTCACACTGGTGTGACAGCATCATTTGCTCACAGAGTTGGGCACAAAATCACACTGAAATCTTACGAAGGAAGATCATCTACTGGCCACTATTGCTCGACGTCAGTACGGCAATTGGCTATGAATGTTTGCGTGCGCTAGACAGGTTGGGACTTAAAATGGTGATTATTCTATGATGGATGCATTTATCGGGTTCGTGAAATCGCAGAATAATCGGTGTTGGAGTTCTGAAGATCATCACCCGTTTGTAACATGACTGGTACTTCACGAACCTGTATCAGTTCAGTTACACTTAGTTCTAATACAAGGAGGTTAGTACTGACGACTGGATGGTGCAAAGGTTCACGTGCTAAGTTGTCGATTCCGGGACATCCAGCGTTCACTGTGAAATGGTACAAAAAAAAATGTGTTCGTCAACTTGGGTGGAGTTCTGGGGTTGTTCACAGGCCTGCTCAGCTTATTCTGAAGTTGCGGTTTCTCTGGGTAAATCCTGGACGCGTGTCCGCAACGGTGCCTTAGCCCCCAACTGCCTACTTGAGATGCAGCAAGAATCTATTCAGCGCAGATGTCGAGAACTACCCTGCCTTTGTGTTCCCATTAATTGGGAATATGTCACACTATCTCGACAGTACTTCTGTTTGGCCAGTCCTGTGTAATGTCTCCAAACGCTGAGTTTGCTACGTCTACTAGTAATAAAAGGCCGGTCAAATTCGATGCTAACCCAGCTAACTGAGAGTAAATCGAAGAAAGAGCAAAGTAATGAGAATTAGCAGAAATGAGAACAGCCAGAAATTGAATAACAGAAATAAGGAATCCTGACACCTAGGCAACAAAATAACCCATGATCGACGGAGCAGGAAGAACATAAAAAGCAGACTAGGTCTGGCAAAAAGGGCATTCCTGGCCAAGAGAAGTCTATGAGCTTCAAACATAGGCCCTAATTTGAGAAAGAAATTTCCGAGTTTGGGTGTGTCTGGTTTGCCAGTTAGCGAACTTAATGCATGTGAAAGCAAAAATCTGGTTGTAGAGACAGGCTGATCAGTAGCTTAACCCAAGGACTAAGTTAGGTCAGAATGTGGCATTTTGGCTGCGACTTCCGTAACCAAAGAATACGAAGGCAACAAGCTATCCGAAATGTCAACATATTACATCTCTGCACAAACTTCACTGCGTGTAATTACCACAAACTTTTGAGATCTGGTCCGTTATAGAGCCACGCTTCTTTTAAGCAAATTACCAGACGAACAAGATGTGGAGCCGAAGAATGTTGGTGGAGGGGGAAGGAGGGGATTTAGTTCCCAATTCGAAGTAAATTCCAGTTCTGCCATTTGATTTTTAACCAAAAGAAACCGCCCGAAACTTGGTCGGAATCAGGGTTTGAAACTATTTTAAATTTATTTCTACGTTAATATTGCCCATTACCTCATAAAACGTCCGACCCCGGTAGCTGAGTGATCAGCGCGACAGACTGTCAATCCTAAGGGCCCGGGTTCGATTTCCGGCTAGGTCGGAGATTTTTCTCCGCTCAGGGACTGGGTGTTGTGTTGTCTTAATCATCATCATTTCATCCCCATCGACGCGCAAGTCCCCGCCTCATAAAACAATAAAAATGTGTGTGTGTGTGTGTGTGTGTGTGTGTGTGTGTGTGTGTGTGTGTGTGTGTGTGTGTTAGTGTCGCCGCCGCCAGGAATCAGTACGGGTACACTTTCAGTTCCGGCCTTTGAACGAACATCGCCTCAAGAGCAAAATGATTAGGTTTTGAGTCTAATGCAGGAACTCTTGTTGATCACTACTGCTTCCGCTAACAGTAGTCCTCTATAAAATTCTCCCTCTTACCAACCAAGACTTCTCGCAGCATCATTTACAACTCCATAGTAACGACGCCATCGGGAACTCTGCAATCCTTACGCGAACCTAACCGACGCGGCACATCACATTATGTACGCGTTGTGAATTTCCTCTTTAGGTCACTTTAGATGGATTATGAAGGAAAGACAATACACGTAGTGCAGAAAAATCTCTCTTTGAAACTCTAACGGACGTCGGAACCAGCTTCGTACACGCAAATAAGTATAAATTTCCTGTCCAAATTATGACTATAGTCAGACAATTATTCCTCCACAAATTCGCTCCCTTAGGCTCGGACATGATATATTAGTTATAGAATCAGTTGAGTGATAGTTTTTGCCATATCCAATCACGCACAGGAAGATGATTATTTCTCTGCTAGTTTAATTCTTTTTAAATGATACGTCTTACACGATTAGGAAATTCCTCGCTGTTTTATTGCAGGAAGTTCAGCAATTATTTTTAATTGAGTGTGTGTAGTCCACTTAGGCGCAGCACAGTTATAAAAATATTCGTTTCTATTGACTACAGGCACGCCACTATGTATCAGATGCTGTGATGGCGTGATGAACACGAGCTAAGCTTCGGATGACTTTTGTTTTCGGAATCCACTCGTGTTACCAAGTACAATTTCGTCCAGGTGACGTTTTACTCAGAACATTATGATTTCCAATGCATACAGCGGCTGTCTATGAGTCAGTACACATGCTTGTATAAAGAAGAAGTAAAAGAAGCTCCAAAAAGCACGAATCTCAGATTTTTTATGTAGGTAAGTGTCTTCTTGGGAATAGGGAATGATAAGGCAGTGCGTCGTCACAAGTAAGGAAACCCACAAGCAGGGAGTCCCTGCAATCGATGGCACAGCAACACGAGCTGGTACTCCAACTGCCTAATCCCTGATGAGTTCTTCCTTTGCACAGTACGTAATCTGTCTTGTGTTTCTATAGCGCACATGACTGATGGGAGTGCGTAAATACTGAAATGTTTGCGTTCGCGTCTGATGAGAGAAGGTAAAGGATCAAGTTCTGTACATTTAGTGTACGCCTGTCGCGTAGCACCAGCGGCGCCGTCAAGTTTAATGTTTCGACGTAACGGATCATTATCAACAGTGTCTAAAGCACCCTTAATCCAGAACGCTGACGGACATTCTAGGCATTATGAACTTCATGCCACGAGCATTCAATCTCCTTGCTGAGTTTGTATTGATTTTTGTCTCCGCGAGGGCACTAGGTACAGCTACCTCCATCGGGATCGGCGTAGTATGAGTGTGCGCTAACACCTTCAGCCACGAGATGATTAAGAAACCAATATGAAACCAAATAAATAGAATAGTATAGAGAGGCAACACCGCGACCGGAGTCAAGCAAACTGAACCACCGTCCGCATTGTTTGCGGAAATCGAAAGAAAGGGGCTGTACGTAACAGAGCGTAAAGAAACTACGAAATTGAGGCTGTTAGAGTTTAATAGCTACAGCCAGAAACGGTATTAGCTTTGTATACAGCACACTAACACTTTATATACATCATTTCTTAAAAAAGTTAGTACCATTCGTTTAAATACTGTAATCCCAGATTTTCAGCAGCATAGAGTTTAGAAGTAAAATATGCGATCTGTAAAATTTAGTTTTGGGGTCCACCTTCCTGTGTTTTTTCACACCCTTTTCTATAAAAAAAAAACTTTCCAAGAATGAGAAACGTCTCACAGACGAACATTCCACAGAAAGGTAACTTTATTTTCTATCGTATGTACTGTTCACGTTCGAAACAAAAACATGTTGCACTGAGCAAGGATACACCACCCCACACAGCAGATATATTACGATCCAGCTATCCATATAGTCGAATATGTAATGAAGCTTTTGATTAATGTAAGATTATTAAAATAACAGCCAATATACTACCACCTCTTTCTCATGAACCAGTTTACTCTGCTTACAAACAGAGCCAAATTTTACAAAGTCACTTACTGTCCACCTCCACCCCCACCCCACTTGCATTTTTCGAATTTTACTAACTTGCTCGTTACCTAATATACGTCTTCTAAATTTACCTTGAAGATTTAGTTTTTGTGATGGATAGTGCTTCAAATATGTAAAAGTGCAGTTAAATTAGGAACGAATATAAATATTAGGTTATACTACAGGCAACAGGCACCACAATCAAGATTTCAAATACCACAGTTTAGCCCCATGACTACCCATCTACATTTCGATTTCAAAGATTCTGTATCAGATTAATTTACACTTTGTACAATTTACTTTATTTACACCATTACCTGAATCTGTAATTTAAAATATGTAACTACGTGTTGTAGATCCAGACTCTGGCAAATGACAATCCACGTACAAAGCATACCAACATTGCTTCACACCATAGTTTGCACTTTACACATTATGTATAATGTGCTTCTATTATAAGCTGAAGTCATAATTTAAAACAAGTAGATACCTGTTCACAGGAAATTACAGAGCTTTCTGTCTATAATCCATGCTCCCCAATGTGGAGGCATACTTCATGTAAAGTGACCAGAAAGCAACAAAAACAATTATTAGAGTAGTGCCTATTGCAACTTTCAAAAGCTGAATCACACAAAATATGCGTAATCCACCCTACCTTCCATCCAGCGACTACGGTTTCAATCACAAAAAGAAAAAGAACAGTAGCAAATAGCGAGATTATGTTAATTCAGTACTTGAGAATGAGACCAGACTGTGACTTGTAACCACCTCTCTACGTAATTTCAAAACTTTCAGACTTTTTCTCGTTGACAGGCCACACGAAATGATGTAAGAAAAGAACTTTATCACGTACTAGACTTTTGCTGTTCATGTAGTAAAACTGCCACAACAAGCATGACCTTTTAATTTTTTACTTCTTAACTGCTAACTCCATTTGCAACAAATTTTGCAGACGTTATTCACACATAGCACTGAAACATAAGTGCAAAAATATATCATTGTAAGAACACAGTTCAGGAGAGATGACATCACAAACATTAAGCTGCGTTAAATTGAAACTACAGAGTGAAATTTGGTAAATATATGGGTAAAATATGAGTGGAAAAATGTGTGAAACATGTTATGTAGATGTGAAATATATATGACAGGTGTGCAGACAGGCAAATGCCTCGTTAAACGCTTCTCCTGAAAACCAGATTCGATTACAAGAAAACTTCGCACACAGATTACTTACTACCTCGAAAGAAATACTGTGAATGTAAGAACCAGCAACCTCTTAGTGGGGTGTAGGCGATAACGTGCACATAGATGGGAGGGGAAGGAGGGGATGCACACAGAGAGAGGGAAAAGTTGTTAGATAGCATACTGATGCTACAATGGCAGGTTACAGAGATTTAAGTGAGTTTTAACGTGGTGTTATAGTCGGGGCGCGAGCGTCAGAACACAGCATCTCCGAGGTAGCAATGAAAGGAGGACTTTCGCGTACGGCCATTTCACGAGTGTACCGTGTATAGCAGGAATCCGGTAAAACATCAGTTCTCTGACATCGCTGCGGCCGGAAAAGATCCTGCAAGAATTCGCAAATTGCTGCAGATTTAAATGCTGGGCCATCAACAAGCGTCAGCGGGCGAACCATTGAACGAAACATCTTCGATATGGGCTTTTGGAGCCGAAAGGCCCACAAGTGTACTCTTGATGATTGCAAGACACAAAGTTGTCTGCCTCGCCTGGGCCCATCAACACTGACTTTGGACTGTTGATGAGTGCAAACATGTTGTCTGGTCGGACGAGTCTCATTTCAGTTTGTATCGAGCGGATGGATGTGTATGGGTATCGAGACAACCAGCATGTCAACAGGGGACTATTCCAGCTGGTTAGGCTCTGTAATGCTGTGGGGCGTGTGCAGTTGGAGTGATATGGGACCCCTAACACTTCTAGAAAAGACTGTGACTGGTGACACGTACATCAGCATCCTGTTTGATCACTTGCATCCATTCATAACCACCGTGCATTCCAACAGACTTGGGAAACTTCAGCAGGACTGGATAAAGTGGGGGGAAATGAAGAGATGGACTGGGAGAGAGGGAAGGAGGCGGTAGACTAATAGAAGAATGGAATAAATGCATACCTGAGCAATACCTGATGCTCAGCAGTAGGGGGACAACAAGGATGTCAGCACATTTTGTTAGTGCCTACATCAGGGGCAGGTATGCACTCAGGGGCAAACCTGTCGTTCTGTTAAGTGCTTTTCCATGTCAACCTATTGTTCTGCTAAGTGATTTTCCATGACCCCTCCCCGCCCCCCCTCAGGAAAGGGGTGCCAGTCCATTTTGTTGGTGTGGGTTGCCCCTGCGTGCATACCTGCCCTTGATGTAGGCAACCCACACTAACAAAATGTGCTGACGTTCTTGTTGCCCCATACTCTCAGACAGTTGAGCTATAAAATCTACTATCTTTATGATGCATACATGGATTAAAACTACATACTGACGGCCATCATACATGAATCATCACAGTCATGTTTGCCATTTCTTGTGTAGAGTAACTGGCGTTCATTATGCTGGTAAGTACAAAGATATACATAGAAGGTGAAAGCATTTCACAAAATTATTACAAAAACAATGTTGTTCCATTAGAACTAATGTTATTGCTGCAATGACCCAAAACTGAGAGTACAGTTAACAGTACAACCCAAACATATGTTCGTTACATCTGTGGAAAGTTACAGAAAAATGGGTCCTCATTTGCTAACTGCATTCCGTAGGTCACTCGAAACAATGAAAGGCTTGCATTACAAGAGATGTGTTTCACAGTGACAAAGTTTAATTAGTGCTCATAGGTCTTAAGGTAAGTGTTTTAGGCCCATGTTTAGTGAATATCTATCAAAATATGGATCGCTTTTTAACACCAAGTGCTTCTTGTAACAGGAAAAAATAATATTTTTAAAAATTTTACCATTTTCTTTTCAGAGATGACTGATTTAAGGAAATAGTTACTTTCTGTGCTTTCAGTGCTGCAAACCTGCAATCATTAGACCAAAATTACATTTGTCAGTTGCCTCTTTTTCATTACTAAGCGGAGGTAGATCACTGAGCCTACGTCGTTCTGTAGACGTTCAGGGATACGAAAGCAGGGGCTTAAGTCTGTTCAGCGATTTGTCGCAGCCAGGTGTGCATCCAAGAGAGGGATGAGAGTGGAAGGAGGGTCAAGGATGTCAAGTGTAACTATGCGAGTGTAAGCAAATGGGCTCGATGCCGTAAGAGGGACTGCAATACACTGACGCATTCTTGAGCTATAGCACTCACCATGCATGGTTACGACAATCACCGACGACATTCATTCGGAGTAGTGCAGAAATGCGAATCACCACAGAGCAAAATGCGATGCCATACATCAGTAGTCCAAGCTGTCATGGAACTACTCCAAACACGGCGGTTTACGTTGCGGTGTTAACAGCACCTATGCATTCAGCGATAATTTCCTAGTTCAGCTGTTTCTCGTCTCAGACCAAAGATACAGGGTGGCACGCAATACTACAGGGAATCCATTAGTTGTTCCAAGATGGAAGCACAGATGTGGAGAGGTTACAACGTGTATGAAGCACATGCTCCATGAACTCTTCTGGAGATCAGACGTAATAGACCGGAACCTTAACGACAAGCTCTCACACTTCCATGTACACTCCTGGAAATTGAAATAAGAACACCGTGAATTCATTGTCCCAGGAAGGGGAAACTTTATTGACACATTCCTGGGGTCAGATACATCACATGATCACACTGACAAACCACAAGCACATAGACACAGGCAACAGAGCATGCACAATGTCGGCACTAGTACAGTGTATATCCACCTTTCGCAGCAATGCAGGCTGCTATTCTCCCATGGAGACGATCGTAGAGATGCTGGATGTAGTCCTGTGGAACGGCTTGCCATGCCATTTCCACCTGGCGCCTCAGTTGGACCAGCGTTCGTGCTGGACGTGCAGACCGCGTGAAACGACGCTTCATCCAGTCCCAAACATGCTCAATGGGGGACAGATCCGGAGATCTTGCTGGCCAGGGTAGTTGACTTACACCTTCTAAAGCACGTTGGGTGGCACGGGATACATGCGGACCTGCATTGTCCTGTTGGAACAGCAAGTTCCCTTGCCGGTCTAGGAATGGTAGAACGATGGTTTCGATGACGGTTTGGATGTACCGTGCACTATTCAGTGTCCCCTCGACGATCACCAGTGGTGTGCGGCCAGTGTAGGAGATCGCTCCCCACACCATGATGCCGGGTGTTGGCCCTGTGTGCCTCGGTCGTATGCAGTCCTGATTGTGGCGCTCACCTGCACGGCGCCAAACACGCATACGACCATCATTGGCACCAAGGCAGAAGCGACTCTCATCGCTGAAGACGACACGTCTCCATTCGTACCTCCATTCCCGCCTGTCGCGACACCACTGGAGGCAGGCTGCACGATGTTGGGGCGTGAGCGGAAGACGGCCTAACGGTGTGCGGGACCGTAGCCCAGCCTCATGGAGACGGTTGCGAATGGTCCTCGCCGATACCCCAGGAGCAACAGTGTCCCTAATTTGCTGGGAAGTGGCGGTGCGGTCCCCTACGGCACTGCGTAGGATCCTAGGGTCTTGGCGTGCATCCGTGCGTCGCTGCGGTCCGGTCCCAGGTCGACGGGCACGTGCACCTTCCGCCGACCACTGGCGACAACATCGATGTACTGTGGAGACCTCACGCCCCACGTGTTGAGCAATTCGGCGGTACGTCCACCCGGCCTCCCGCATGCCCACTATACGCCCTCGCTCAAAGTCCGTCAACTGCACATACGGTTCACGTCCACGCTGTCGCGGCATGCTACCAGTGTTAAGGACTGCGATGGAGCTCCGTATGCCACGGCAAACTGGCTGACACTGACGGCGGCGGTGCACAAATGCTGCGCAGCTAGCGCCATTCGACGGCCAACACCGCGGTTCCTGGTGTGTCCGCTGTGCCGTGCGTGTGATCATTGCTTGTACAGCCCTCTCGCAGTGTCCGGAGCAAGTATGGTGGGTCTGACACATCGGTGTCAATGTGTTCTTTTTTCCATTTCCAGGAGTGTATTTCAACGTTGGGTTACTGTCTCCTGTGAATGCCCCACAAAGCTGTGTATTATATGGTTCGAACAGCCGGCCAAGTAGAGACCCACATTTTCAAACTCTGCCATGAACTGATGATGCTGCTTCGCACAAGTACGTGGCATCTCCGTGTCCTTCACTTCTGACGCTGTTCACACAGCCCTTACATACAGTGTGCCCAAAATGACGTAGCCGCTAAATGCGTAGTCGGATGGTGAAGCGTGGGAAGAACGGCAATGGTGGAGTCGCTTAGAGCACTGTAGGGGAAAGACGAGCAATGGAAGAGAAACGCCGTTCTAAACTGGAACCTACACTCACATTTTTTGGTAAATTTTAAGCGGGGCCCTTCCACGCCCACATATAAATGGTGACCACTCACGAAAAAATCTGTCACCTTTTCTTTGGTTTGTATCCAAACAGACTTTCTCCGAAAATGCAGCGATTTATTTTCACCTAACCATCTGTAATTTTCAGAGAAGAGTCACGAGTGGGAAATTTTAAGTAAAACCTACAGATTTATCTTATTGTCATTTTTAAATTTTCTTATCTTGCCAAAACTCAGCGGAGTTTACACAGTCTCATCTCACTAACACATTGTCCGCCCCCAGTAGCTGAGTGGTCAGCGCGACGGGTTCGATTACCGGCTGAGTCGAAGATTTTCTCCGGTCAGGGACTGGTGTTGTGTTGTCCTAATCATCATCAATTCATCTCCATCGACGCGCAAGTCGCCCAAGTGGCGTCAAATCTAAAGACTTGTACTCGGCGCCGGCCGCTGTGGCCTAGCGGTTCCAGGTCGCAGGTTAGAATCCCGCCTCGGGCATGGATATGTGTGATGTCCTTAGGTTACGTAGGTTTAAGTAGTTCTAAGTTCTAGGGGACTGATGACCTTAGAAGTTAAGTCCCATAGTGCTCAGAGCCATTTGAACCAAGCTCGAATTACCGTGTCTCTACTGTACTTGTACTACATACATAATAAAGTCCCAGAATGTGTTAAACAAGCTAAGATTAAAAAATAAATAAAAATAAAAAATTAGCAGGACACAAATCCGCGTCCTTAACCACAACGCTACACCAGTGAATTGCTAGATTAACATATCGTGTGGTTTATCATAGTATCTCTTGAAGACTTACATCGTTGATGGATCATTAACTGACATTTAATTTTAATGCTGACTTGTTAGTGATAAATCTTCAACGCGCTGTTGCTTTGAAACGGCCTACTACAAATCATGATTGGAAACATCGTCTAAATACGCCAAAATCAAGAAGGCGTCTGCCCCATCGAGTGACTCGTCAATCTGAAAAAAAAAGAAAAATGGAAATTTGTGTAAGGTAGTAAGTAGGCTGTTTACGTTTTTATGTTGGTAACGCCACGTAACGCTCTATATGAAAATCACTGACTGTGCTGTGTGAAGTCTGTGGCTGGTTTGCATTGTTGGAATATCTGCTATTGTAGTGTTGGGCAGATGGATGTGAACAGCGCATAGCCTTGCTCAGTTGGAGGTAGAGTTGGGCAACACGATTCTTTTTCCCGATTCGATTCCAACGATTCTATCTCACATTGCGAATCGATTCCTACGATTCGTTCACGATTCATTCTAGTCTGCGATGGCACGATTCTTACGGAATGCAAAAAGTTCTACATCTTACTCACAGATGGCAGGACATGTCTGAAATTGTCAATGGGGTTAGAATCGAACTGTGTCATGATAAGATATGCCAGAAATAGTTTATTTATGAGTAAACATGCATATCACGTTACAAGTGTAATTCTCGATTTATACGTGTAATGCCTTAATTGATGAAAGGTCACATGCCTTAATTGATGAAAGGTCACGTTTGATTTGATTGCATCTATTGTTTTATCTCAGTATGCCAGGAAAGAGGAGTCGATTTGTGCGAAAAGTGGTGCAAAATTACGTGGTATGCCAGTTTGGTTGTATGGCTTGAACGTATCTAACTACAGACGAATGGTATATATATATATATATATATATATATATATATATATATATATATATATATATATATATATATATATATATATTGTAAAATTGACTTTTTACGTAAGAATGGAACTATGTTCGTGACTTCAAAGGCAAAAACCAGTCTAAATACAAAATTTCATCCAAATCGTTAGGGCCGTTTTCGAGATACGCGAAATGTAATACATGATCCAAGTGCTATTTCTCGTGTGTAAAGAAGGTGTGTGTGTTTTACATTGCATCTGCAACAAATAAGAGGTACGTATTTATTCATCATACTTGTATTTATTGATTTTAATCATGTGAATTGGTAGCTGTGTACTCGCTGTATATCGTTTCTGCCATCACTAGTTCGTGTATTACTCGCGCAAACTAGCTGACGTCGGTGCGGTGGCTGATGGTAACGATAGTAAATGGGAAATGCCTTTACGCTCATTCCCGTCAGCCACCGCCAAGTGTCACCCTGGTTTTCACGAGTAATATTACGGCCCACGAACTTCGTTTGTTCGTTCCGAGCTTCCTTTGTTCACACGCATCCTCCACTTGACTGCCATCTGGCGGTCGTAATCATTCTGCATGATTCGGAAGTTGCCTTCGAAGAATAGTGTACTAAGAATTGATGAATCGTTGGAACTTGGAATTGTCACGACTCGGAAACACGCAATCGTTCTTACGATTCTTTTGAACGACGATTCGTCCGTATCACGATTCGATTCTTACGATTCTTTATTTAGAGTCGTTCAAATGAACGACTCATCCACGCCACAACTCTAGTTGGAGGTGAGCCGCCAGCAATGGTGGATGTGGGAAGAGAGATGGCAGAGTCTTGAGAGCGGACGATCTGGACGTGTTTCCATCAGATAGAGTAAATTTGTAATACTGGATATCATGAACTGATATATATATATATATGACTTTTGAACACAATTAAGGTAAATCATAGTTTGTTCTCTATCAAAATATTTCATTTGCTAACTATGCCTATCAGTAGTTAGTGCCTTCAGTAGTTAGAATCCTTTATTTAGCTTGCAGTATTGGCGCTCGCTTTATTGCAGTAGTTCGAGTAACGATGATTTTTGGGAGGTAAGTGATTCATGAAAGGTATAGGTTATTGTTAATCACGGCCATTCTTTTGTAGGGATTATTGAAAGTCAGATTGCGTTGCGCTAAAAATATTGTGTGTCAGTTTAGTGATGATCAGAATAAGTAAAGAGAGAAATGACGTGAGTACGTTCAGTTTTGCTCAGCTGTCTGAAAATCAGATATCGCAGAGGTTTTCCAGCACTGTCATTTATAAATTTTTCTAAAGGGACGTTTCAAGGTTCTATGGGAACCAACTGCTGAGATCATCGGTCCTTATACTTACACACTACTTAATGTAACTTAAACTAACTTACACTAAGGGCAACACACACACACACACACACCCATGCTCGAGGCAGGACTCTAAACTCCGACGGGGAGAGCCGCGTGAACCGTGGCAAGGCGCCCCCGCGCAGCACAAATCAATTTGACGCCACTTCCGTTGGTGTAGTTCTGTCGTTACGATATAGTCACGGAGATTGAATGCAACAGCAATTCTGCAGATCAAATCGGCGCCTCCGGTCTTAAGCGGTGAGGGTCAGCAGTCTACCGCGGTGACAAATGAAAACAAGTGGCGAGAGGTGGGCGGGGGTGGCAGTGGGACAGGCGCCTTTGTGGCTCGCTGCCTCCGCACACAATGGCTTTGTGCCGTAACGAGGTTCCGGCGGCCGGCACTCGCAAACACCTCCAGAGCGCTGGCCGGCCCAGCTAGGCTCACCGCTGATAAATGTTTCATGCCGCCTCAGACGCGACCGCGCCGTGCTGCCACCAGAGGGTCGGTAAAATCCCCCCCGGGGCTAGCGGTGCACATGACTACATCTGCATATCCCGTGCATCCACAATGTGTACGCCTCTGTTACACGCGCGGCGCGCTTGCTCCCAAACGCAATGTTTTAAGTTCAAACGAATATTCTCCAGGACATTTCGACACGAACTTGACGTGACGTGTTTGCCATTCGAGGCAGCTGAAAGGAGTCTGTCTCATTCCTTATATTATATACGCTCCCTCTCTCTCGCTCTTTATCTATCTATCTATCTATCTATCTCTCAATCTACATGCGTCTTTGCAAATATCATTATCGGTTGCGGGGGGACGAAACATCTTGACCAACCGGTAACCGTTCCGTGGCAAGATTGTTTTTGAGACAGACTTAGGGGAACCAGAATTGTTATATCATGCCCAGATTTTTTTGTAATTACTTACTATTTGCTTTTCTACCTAAGCACGCAAACCGTGTAAATATTCACGAATTATGTTGCCAGCGTTGATATATATCACCTATTTTTAGATATTCCACTTCAGTTATATCTCTTTGTATATTTGGACTTGCTACGTAAAACTACACATTACTGCTATCTTATTCTTTTTCATACTTCCTCACACCATCGGTAGGCCACTCCATTGGATAAATATCGGAGTCCAACCTACTACACTACTGGCAATTAAAATTGTTACACTAAGAAGAAATGCAGACGATAAACGAGTATTCAGTAGACAAATATATTATACTAGAACTGACATGTGATTACATTTTCACGCAATTTTGGTGCATAGATCCTGAGAAATCAGTACCCAGAACAACCACCTTTGGCAGTAATAACGGCCTTGATACGCCTGGGCATTGAGTCAAACAGCTTGGATGGCGTGTACAGGTACAGCTGCCCATGCAGTTTCAACACGATACCACAGTTCATGAAAAGTAGTGACTGGCGTATTGTGACGAGCCAGTTGCTAGGTCACCATTGACCAGAGTGTGCTGGCCAGGGAAGCAGTCGAACATTTTCTGTATCCAGAAAGGCCCTTACAGGACCTGCAACAAGCGGTCGTGCTTTATCCTCCTGAAATGTAGGGTTTCGCAGGGATCGAATGAAGGGTACAGCCACGGGTCGTAACACATCTGAAATGTAACGTCCACTGTTCAAAGTATCGTCAATGCGAACAAGAGGTGACCGAGACCTGTGAACAATGGCACCCCATACAATCACGCCGGGTGATATGCCAGTATGGCGATGACGAATACACGCTTCCAATGTGCGTTCACCGCGATGTCGCCAAACACGGATGCGACCATCATGATGCTGTAAACAGAACCTGGATTCATCCGAAAAAATGGCGTTTTGCCATTCGTGCATCCAGGTTCATCGTTGAGTACACCATCGCAGGCACTCCTGTCTGTGATGCAGCGTCAAGGGTAACCGCAGCCATGGTCTCCGAGCTGATAGTCCATGCTGCTGCAAACGTCGCCGAGCTCTTCTGCAGATGGTTGTTGTCTAGCAAACGTCCCCATCTGTTGACTCAGGGATCGAGATGTGGATGCACGATCCTTTACAGCCATGCGGATAAGATGCCTGTCATGTCGAGTGCTAGTGATACGAGGCCGTTGGGATCCAGCACGGCGTTTCGTATTACCCTCCTGAACCCACCGATTCCATATTCTGCTAACAGTCGTTGGATCTCGACCACCGCGAGCAGCAATGTAGCGATACGATAAACCGCAATCGCGATAGGCTACAATCCGACCTTTATCATAGTCGGAACCGTGATGGTACGCATTTCTCCTCCTTACATAAGGAATCACAACAACGTTTCACCAGGCAACGCCGGTCAACTGCCGTTTGTGTATGAGAAATCGGTTGGAAACTTTTCTCATGCGAGCACGTTGTAGGTGTCGCCACCGGCGCCAACCTTGTGTGAATGCATATTACAGCACCCTGTTCCTGTCGGTTAAATTTCGCTTCTGTAGCACGTCATCTTCGTGGTGTAGCAATTTTAATGGCCAGTAGTTTATTATCTCCAAAAATCATGTTGTAGCCCAATAAAACAGAGCTAATTGCACCCTAAGTTGTATTATTAAGAACATCCTTCTCCTTAATTTCCTAAGAATTGCAATTTCAGTTCTCAGAAGCAATGTACAGCCACGAGAGGAGGAAGAGTGGACATGTGGAATTCTGATGGTCTAAATCATGAACGAACATTGGCTGTTGAAAGCTGACCCATCAGGGGCTATTTTACAAAATGTGGGTATACGTCGGAACCTGGTGAAGGGGACAGTCGATCAAAGGAAACTTAAGAGCAGCTCATGTAAGAGTCACGGCATTAGACACAGAAGAGCGGGAGCGTTTTAACTGGACGTACGTTGACGGACAGGAGAGATTGCCGCCTCTATGCGGTTCCTTGCACCTGCACGCCCATGGCAACACGTCTTTCATCTGACAGTCCCATTGACCGAGGGGCAAAATCCACTGCTGGCGTGCCTCATAGTGGAAATTCTAATACGTTAGCATCTCACGATGAAGGCGTTCGATCACGGCGGGGAGCCAGCATCCAAGCTGGTTACTACATCGCAATGAGAAGAAATCAATAAATCCCAATTTTCCTTGCGTAATAATAAATCAAGTTGATCCTCTCTAGTACAGAAGGTGCTCGCACAGCAAAGCGGATACAATGATAATACTGTACGTAGTTTTTATTGTGTGTAGTAAGGGGTTTCGATCGCAGTCAGGACCAGGAGTGGAGCAAACAAGAGACTAGCCT